>NW_001914950.1:0-55914 GCF_000208925.1 Entamoeba histolytica HM-1:IMSS | reverse complement strand
TTATTCTATTTCATGTTTGTGAATTACTTCATTTTGTTGTTCTGGTAGTGTTAACTGATCAAATTATGAGATAATAAATACTTCATTTATTTTCATTGTTTATTTTTGTTGTATATTCTAAATCAGAGATTACTTTCATACACTTTTCTGATTTATAAATTGTACAAAATGATAGTCATAGTACGGAGTGTTTAAAATATGAATAAGTTAATTATTTTATTAGTAACAGATGAATATATTGTTTTTCATGTGATTAGTTATTAATTCTCATTAATTATACTTCTTCATTATTTATTGAAATGGGATGTATAATATGAATTGTTAATTGTATCAATTAAATTATACATCATCATTTATTGTTATTCAAATGTATTTTGTCTATTTCATAGTCAGAATAATTTACGTTTTGAAATGATGAATGATAAAATTGTATTTCATTTATTAAATTCATGTTTTTCATTATGATTTGATTTTTAATTAAATAATACTAAATCAATTGATGGAATAATATGTGAGTAATATAAAAATGAATGTTGAATAAAAAGATAAATAAATATAAGAAATATTGAAATGAAATAACTCATTACCATTCAAGGTAGTAAATAACAAAGAAGACCAAATTAACTAAATATAAAAGAAAATATTTAATTACTCGAATAATTATAGGTTTACCAAAAAAAAACATTCTTCTTCCTTTATTCATTTTACTTCCTTATACTATGACAGTCTTTATTTTAAATATTGTTGAACTCATATTGAAGATTGAATGTTGTTTGAAAATTATTCGCATTTAACTAATAACAATCAACTCATTTTTCGTTTTATGACTTGTCTTGGTCAAACTGTTTTTTGATACTAATTTGAATAAGGCATTTCTTTTTTTTAAATGAAGGATTGAGTCAAATTTACAATAATTATAAAATATTATATAACCTAAATACCTCCAACATATTATAACTTAGCTAAGTGAATGTACCATTCACTCTAAATATAACAGCACATAAATCAATAGCCAAGAACTTTTAATTTTAAAAGAAAAAAAGAAAGAACAATAAGTTTATTATTAATCAATCAAATTTCTTCAAGGTGACTTAATTCAACGTAATTTGAAACAAATTCACTCACAATTTCTTCTTGTGTTAGAAGATAAACTAATCCATAAAAGAGAGCATTATTTCCATTTTTAATATGTTCTGTAATATGGAAATTATCAACTACTTCAAAAAATTCAGATAATTGAAATCCCATGAAAGGGTCATCTATATTTCCAAGTATTTGCAATACCCAAGAGGTAGGAACTTCATCACATCCAAAATGTCTTCGGTATTGAGAAATACCATCTAATAAAAAGAAGAAAGTTCGTGACCAAGTGCTAGTAATTTTTTGTTTTTTTATTATTCTTAAAGGAGGTTGAAATACAATATTAAAACTTCTTGGTGGCATAAAAGAATAAGTGACTGATGTACTCTCCATTGGATTAAGAATTTCAGCCATTAAAGAATGTACTTTCTGAGTAGAGACTCTTTCTGATGTTATTTTTATATATTGTTTAATAAATGTATGATAATTATCTCCTACAAAAGAAGAATAATTTTCTTTAGGAGGAATATTATATTTACATTGACCAATTTCATTTAAAATAATAGTATCCCAAATACAATTACATTTATTTTGAAATCTGTTTAGAATGTTAAAATAGTCAATGTCTTGTTTAGAAAAATACACAACATTTGGTTCCCATTCTAATTGTAAAACATTCTTGAACCTACGTACCATTCCTTTTTCAAGGAAAGGTGACATAATTAGAACTGATGAAAAATCAGCTTTATTAAATGATTTAAGATGTAGTGATATCTCTCCTGAACGAAGAATGTTTTTTTCATCAATTTTACATATAAAAGTACCTCCATTAATAATTGGTAATAACCCTCTTTTTAATCTTGTTTCCAGAATTTTCATGACATGACTAACAATGGGTAAATCACATTGAGTAAAATTAACATTATCACCAAAGAATCTATTAAAAATTTCATATACTCTTTTTTGATATTCTTGATTTATTGGAAGAAATTGAAGTGAAACAGATCTTGAAGTAGAAGGTGTTTCTATTTGGGATATAAGATCCATAAGAATAGCATTAATTGAATCTTGAGTTAGTCCTAAAGTAATTAAATTTTGAATGCTATAAGAATTTAAATATAATGGATAATGATTTGGATATAAAGTTGTCGATAATGTAATATCCCCATTTAATTGAGTTGGTACCCAAAACCTACCTTGAAGAAGATCATCAAAAGAATAAATAACTTTTTGTGGAAAAGGATTATTATCATTAAAATGTTGAAGAGGAGCAAAATCAATCATTCCCATACCTTCATCCCTAAAATAATATAATTCAGCAGACTCCTTAGGGATAAATGGTAATTTATGAAATCCTAAATGAAGTAATTTTGTAGGTGTTTTAATATTAATTTCATGGTATTCTTTTAATGAAGAATGACAATTAAAATTAATAATCCATGGTAATATACCTTTTACTTCTTCTTGAATATTTAAAGGAGTAGAAGGAAGAATTTGATTTATATTTATATTTGATTTGGCAAATGTTGCCATTAATTCATATAATTGAGAACATAGAGGAATATGACAAAACATTATAGCTCTAGTAAATAAAGTTAGTGTAAATGAGTTATTTGAATTTACAAATGATTCTAATCGAGTTACAGCATCTTCAGATACTAATTCAAGTTTATCATAATCATAAAGATGTTGAACTGTTGAAGATTTAGCTTCATAAAAAGGCAAATAATTTTTATAATTCAAAGACAATGATGAATCTTTTTTATCAGAATGAAATAATTTATTATTGCTTTTATCATAAAAAGTAATTACCACACAATTACACTTTGTTAAAATATGTGAAACAGCTCGTATTTCACATCCACATTTATTAGAACGAGTGTATATCGGTGAGTGATATAATGAAATAAAGATATTTTGACTTGACCTTCCAATTTTTGCATTACTAATATATTGTATATTAGTTGTAGTAATAATAGCACTGGAAGTTGTTGAACAATTAAAAATAAAACCACGTTGTGATCCATTTGAATGAACTGATACTTGGGCATCTCTAAAAGACATTAATGTTTCTATAACATTACCTTCTTTTCTTCCAAATATAACTTTACCATGTTGACCAGTTTTAGAATGATAAAGTTTAAATTCAAGCAATTCACCATCTTGTTCATTTGCTTCTAAAATTTGACTAAAAACATTAATACCTAATTCAGTTTCAATGTACTCAGTAGTCTTTGTAAAGTCTCCATGAAATATAAGTAAAAAATATTCCAACCCAGGACTATTATTATGAAGTACTTGAATTGATCGAATTGCTTTTTTTATTAAATGATGACTAGATTCACTTTTAGTTTCATTTAAGAATTGGTTGAGATAATCTATATTAATAGTATTTGAACAAATACGTCGAACAGTATATTCTTCTAGATCATTTCTTATATTTAATAATTCATGAATAGCTTGTCTGTATTTATCTTGATTAATATTAAAGTTATCAACAAATAGTCTAATTAATTTTTGTAATTGATCAAGTGGAACTTTTCCCCAATCAATACTTTTCCATAACAATATTATTATTCTTCTAAAAGATTGTTTAAGAAAATAAGGAAATAAAATATGAAATACTCGTCTTACTTTCTCATCTTTAATAATCGTTTCAATATTTTCTTTTGTTTTTATATAAAATTTATTTTGAAATTCCGAGTTATTTAAATTAGCAATAAGTTGTTGTTTTTTCTTAGTGTCAGTTTCTAATTCTAATATTTGTTGAATAAACTTTGAGTATTGTTCCTCCATCCAAATTTATTTCTCCATTTCTTTTTCTTTTTTTTTTTAAGTTTCTTTATTTAAATTTATAATTAAAAATACTATTATCTTTTTTTATTTAATTTTGTTATTTCTTATGTTGTTCATAAAATACCTTTAACCTTTTTAAACTCCATCATGTTACTTCATAATATCAAATTAAAAATTACTTTTTGTAAATTTGATTTATGTAAAATAAAACAAAAAACTTTATATTCAACCTTTCAATTAAACATTATTTTATTTATAAATAGTTGAATATATAATTGAATTACAAAAACAATAATTGTAGATAATTATTAATACAGAATAGTTGTGTATTTTGTATTTATTAATATTATAGAATTAAAAAAGGAGTTTTATAAAAAAAAGGAAGAATAGAATAATAAAAAAATCAATAAGAAGATTATTTCAATCATTTTTTAACTAAAAAAAATATGAATATTTAAAACGTCAGATTATCTAATTTTAAAATAAAATTAAAAACATACAAAAACACCATCTAAAAAATCTAATAATCAAAAGGTTATACCAATGAGTCTCCAATACCAATATCCATATTTTAGTTTCATGGCATTAAATCCAGAGATACGTGAAAAACTTCCATTAACTCAAATTGCATCAATTCATGAAGATTTATTAAATAGATCAACAATGAAAGGAACAATCTTATTAAGAAATGGTTTGTTATTTAAGATGAAATATTTATAGAACATGGTGATTAAATTTTAATAGAAATAGTAAAACAAGGTTTTGAATATTATATTGTTATAACCACACCTTATTTACTCATTTTTGAATCAGAATTAGTTTGGTATGATTTTTAATTATATTACATTTAATAATTATATTGTTATTTATTTCTAATAGAAATTAAATAAAATGGAATATTATGCTATTGTTAATTTATGTGATGCCATATTATCAAGGAGAGAATCTAAATTATCTGGATTTTGTTTTAAAATCGAAGCAACTAATAAAACAATGTGTTATAAATATGGGTTATGTGGAGAAAAGTTATCAAGATATCATGACAATATATTAGTCTTTAGAGATGAAAATATTTCTCGTGGCAAAGAATGGTATAGTCAATTTGAAAATGCTTTTGCTTTAGCATATACTAAATATAATAGTCCTTCTTCACATATTGAAAATAAAACTCCTGTTCAAAGTCCAAAAATTGTTGCTGAACCAAATGTAAATCCTAATTCATCTGAATCTGTTACAATAAAAGAAACAAGTTCTTCTTCTGATATAGAAGATATAGTTGATGTTGATTCATTATTAGATAAAAAGTCTACATCTCATTATGTGTTAGCACAAAATACTTTAAAAGAATTCTTTGATGCTACTGAAGAAGGTAAATCAATTATTTGGGATTTATTAAAACAACTAAGACCAGGAATGGACCTTGGTAGAATCTCTTTTCCATCACATATTCTTGAACCACGTTCATTCTTAGTTAAAACAACTGATTATTTTGCTCATATTCAATATTTCAAACCAATAAGTGAAGAACCAGATCCTGGACTAAGAATGCTTGGTTTAGTTAAATGGTTATTAAGTGGATTTTATTTAATGCCTACTGGAATTAAAAAACCTTATAATCCAATTCTAAATGAAACATTTAGAACTATGTGGAAACATGAAGATGGAAGTAGATCTTATTTAGTTGGAGAACAAGTCAGTCATAGACCAACAATATCAGCTTTTTATGCAACAAATAGACAACAAGGATGGATGGGAAATGGATATATTGATTTTACTACTAAATTTAATGGACTAAGTGCTTCGATTATTCTTGGAGGTAAAATTGATATTTATTTATTAAATTTTAATGAACATTATACTATGACATTCCCTGAGGCACTTGCTAGTGGATTTTTTGTTGGTCCAATGTTAATGGAAATTGCAGGTAAATCAGTATTTGAATGTAAAGAAACTGGGTATAAAGCTGAAGTAATTTTTAATGTAAAAGGAACATTTTCATCTGATAAGTATCAAACAGTAGACGCTAAGATAACTAAAAATGGGGAGGAAGTTTATAAAATATGGGGAAATTATTATAAAGAATTATTTTATTGTGGTAAAGACAAAGTAAAGAAAAGTTTATTAAAGATTGATGATATTAGGGGAAAGAGTGTACCAAGATATACCATTGATATGAATCAACAAGGAGAATGGGAAAGTGACAAACTCTGGAAAAAGGTAACAGATGCAATTTATAAAGGAGACCAAATAACTGCTACTGAAGAAAAATGTAAGAATGAAGAAAAACAAAGAAAGATGGAAAATGAATATCTATCTACTGGAACGGTTCATATTCCAAAGTATTTTGTTAAAGACTCATTCCTTGGATGGAAGTATGTTGATTTCAATAATTCAAAATTTAATCCTGATAAAGAACTTGGAGATTATGAAGATAAATATCATATTAAAACATTGTTAAAAGAACAAAATGAATGTATTGATGATGGAAAACAAATAAAAGAAGAGCTCCTTACTTCTTCTATTGAAACTAATAATAGTCCAATAATAACAAATAAAGAATCAAACCAATTAATAGACTTGAAGAATGAACTTGAAACACTTAAAAATCAACTCCAATATTCAATTGACTCCATTCAATCATCTACTTCTCAATATCTTCATAAACAAATTGAGCCATTACAAAGAAGACTGTTCATTGTAATTCTTATGAACGTAGCGTTGATAGGTATGCTCATTTATTTGCTTCTTCACTAAATATTTTTGTTATATATATCATATTTTATTTGGAAAGAAATGGAATTAGATGACGTAAACATTAAATTGAGAAAAAAGAATAATGAAAAAAAATCTATTGATTTTTGAAATGAAAAATTAGAAAATTAAAACGCTGAAAATAAAAGAAAGTTTTGAATGATGGTTATGAAAATTAGTTTTTGATAATAAAAATTATTAATTAATAAAAAAAAAAAAAAAAAAAATAAATATTAGCGGCAGAACATGAAAATCATGAATTGGAGGTGAAAACTAAAATTTATAAAGGATGGCTGATTGTTGTGTAAATTTCGATGAAAAAATATATCATGACATATGTACCTCAAACCATTTTAAAGAATTTAGATATGTTGCATTTAATATAAATGTTAAAGATTCATATTTACCTTCAAGAGATAAAGCACCTAAAATGGTTGATATAACTTATATTTCTTCCTCAGAATTTTCATTATTACCACGAAAAAAGCAATTAAGTAGAATTACTATTGAAATGACAGCCACCCAACCTACAAAGTCTATTGTTTGTTTTTTATTTCTTTTATTTTTCTTTAAAACATTAATATTCATTTCTTATAGAATTCAATTGGTAGTTCATTTGAATTAGTGGCAATTAAACCAATGTCAGATAAAGTATTTGTTGATGCATGTACTTCATTTCAAATTGATTTAATCACATTTAATTATCCTGAACAACTTCCATTTAGATTCCATGTTCCTACATTAAGAACAGCAATGAATCGAGGGTTGTTTTTTGAAATAAATTTATCTCCATTACTTGAAGAATCTGACCAAAAACAAAAACAATTTTGTATTTTAAATGCTACTGATCTTATTACATCTACAAAAGGAAAAAATATTATTTTATCAAGTGGTGCAACAACAAACAATGGATTTAAAGGTACAAAAGATCTTATTGCTATGGGAATAATGTTAGGACTAACTACATCACAAGCATATGATGCTGTTTATGTTAATCCAATGAAATGCATTACAAGATCACGTAGAAGATTTCCTATTAATTCAATGATATCAATAGAATAAAGAGAAATTAAAATGTCAGTTAAAATAATATGTTGTTATCTTAATGTTCTTTAAAACTAATTCATTTTTAATAATATAACAATGCAATAATAATATTTATTTATTTTTAATGCTTTTTATTATACTTATTAGTAAAACTATCAAAAACTTAACTTTTAAGAAATTCATCTACTTAAATAAAATAATTCTCTTTTCTGTTTATTTAATCTGCTTATTGAACATTTAAAACAATAGCAGTTAAGATATTAGCAGCTTCTTCTTTATGTTGATTAAACTCAGTTTCAATAACTTGAATTTTCTTTTGTGTTTCTTCTTTAAGAGTCTGAGTTTGAGCATCTAAGTCTGTGTTGTGAGTAGCAAGATATTTCTGAAATTCTTCATCTTTTTCTTTCTTCATTTCAGCAACTTTTGCTTTAGCCTCTTCTCTTGCTTGTGCTATTTTTTGAACCTTTTCAGCTTTTGCTTTTTCTACAACTTGTTTAGCATTTTCTTCTGCTTCCATAAGCATTTTTAATCCTGCTTTATTGTCGTCTCCAACTTTAGCCATCTTCTTTTTATTTTTTAAGATTTTCTTTCTTTTTTAAATTCTTTGAGTTAATTTGTTTGTTTTTTTCTCTTTGTTTTTGTATAGTTTCATTATTCATTTCCTTAATTGCTTTCTTTAAAACAAGTATCATAACAAAACAAAAAAAAGTAACAAAATATGTTTTTTCTTGTGTTGATTTTTGTAATTAAACAATTATTGAGTCATCATTATTGGATTGTTGTTCACAAACTTGTCCATCTTCTTTACACTCTATAGACTCTTGGATTTCTGCTCTTTCATTTGGTTCATCAGCACATTCACTTCCTCCAGCTTCTGAATCATCTTTAACAATATAATCAATATCAAATACGTTAGATGTTGCAGAAACCCATTCATTCATAGCAGCCTCAAGTAATAATTTTTGTTTTTCTATTGCCTCTGAGCCAATAGCAAATTTATTTTGGCAGTTAGTATATCTCTTAAATTTATTGTCATCAAATGGAATAATACGTGTATCTACACTTTTATAGAAGTCATCTTCTCCAATTGAAGTTGGTAACATAAATAATGATTGATTCATATATTGGTCGGTACATGGAATATTCATATCAACATGCCCCCTTTCAGATATTTTACCGTTAACATATTGATAAATACCAAGTTCACTTGACACTGCTTGGACTAATTTGTCATCACTAAATGTTACTGTAATTGGACAATCTTCATTAGTATGAATTTTATTACTTGCATTAATCCAAACAACATTTTGTGTTGATGCATTCTTTTTAATTGGATCAGAACAACTTATTGGTGGAAGGGTAAATAGGTGTGACGTTTTTGAAGAGGAAATAACAACTAAATCACATGATGGTGTAAATGAAATGTCTGTAATAACTGCAGTTGTTGTACCTCTTTTTAATACAAATAAATGATCAAGATAACCATTTGGATGTACTCTAAATACATTTGCTAAATATCCTTTATCATCACAAGTAACAAGTAATTCTCCTTTTGGATCAAATTTCATTGTTCTTAGTCGTGAAGCAGTAGCACAAAAATGACATATCCTTTTTATTTGTTTTTTTGAAATAATACTTCTATGATCTGCAACAATAACAAATTCTTTTTTATGTTCATTATCATTAATTTCTTGTGGTTGAGTTGGTGCTCCATAAATATTTTTTACTCCATCAGTAATCCAATTAATTGAACTTGTTATTGTTTCTGTAGTTATGGCTGCAGCACTTTGTGGAGGTTCAACATATGATGGAGGAATGTCATAAGTAGGATAAGCGAAATAAGCACTACTCACAGCGATTGGATGTGTATTTTTTAAATATTTTGTAGTTGATATTTGAAGAATTAATGATGGTGGATTTTGAGTTGTGCTATAAATATGTAATTGCCCATCTAATGTAAATGCAAACAATATATCTTCAACTAATTCAAAATCACAATAATTATATGAAAAAAATGATGATGCAATTGGTCCTTCTGGTTTAAATGTTACACTAACTAATTGGTTATTACTTGTTACAAAAAAAAGCATAGGAGGTGAAATATGTCTAAAACGTGAAAATAAAGGAATAACATTATCTTCGACTGGATATGAAAATACCTCTTCATTTTTTGTAATGTCATCACAATCCCATACTCTAATTCCATGACTTTCGCATATAATACAACATTTTCTCCTATTTATTTAAATTTTATTTCTTGTTTTTTTTTTTAATGTTTTTAAACTATTAAAAAACAAACAACTCATTATCATCTTTAGGATATTCATCAAATATAACAGCTTGTACATCAATTTGGTCTTTTGGTTTTGGTGGTTTTGTTTTAAGAAAAGAAGGAATGTAACTCCATTCTTCTTCTTTTTGACCTTTAATAAATGATGCAAAATAAGGATGGTTCATAGTTTTTATTTATTTTAAGTTTCCATGAATTTTTTTCTTTTCTTTCTTATCTTTTGGAAGATTTTTTCACTTATTTAATTTTTCTTTTAAAATAACTTTCCATCTCTTTTTTTATTAGTAGGGAAGGAGATTAATCATGTTGTTATCATTTTCGGTTTTTAATTCCAAGGGGTGTAGATTG
This sequence comes from Entamoeba histolytica HM-1:IMSS, assembly GCF_000208925.1. NCBI lineage: Eukaryota > Evosea > Mastigamoebida > Endamoebidae > Entamoeba > Entamoeba histolytica. Next base: position 45,602 of record NW_001914950.1, on the reverse strand, counting down.
TATCACTTACAAAGTTTCTTTTATTCCAGTTATTTAATTAACTTCTGTTCATTAACTTTTTATAGCTAAAGGAAGTGAAAGAAAACAATTATTAGAATTTGTCATTTCTGAAGCAATCCTTGCTAAAGAAAAAGTTATATCGCCTATGAGATGGAAAGGAGATGCTGCATATTTTATGTTTATTGGGGGATGTTGGTGTATTATCATTACTGATGAAAAAATTGGAGTTGATTCAATGATATTACATTATACCATTCAAGCAATAGAAGAAGTTTTTCCTATTAGTGAGTTAAGCATTATAAAGAACGTTAATTTATTAGAGTCAATTGTTAGAGATTGTATTGGTGATGGGATTCTTCACTCAGTTAATTATTTTGATGTTCTAAGAGATGTTCAACCACCTCAACGAGTTGAGATGATTCCTGAATTGCTTGAAGTGCAACATCCATTTCATAGAAAAGAATATCAGGAAGGAATGACTTTTGGACTAAAACAAAGAGAATGGAATAATAACTATATTGTTAATGGTATATCCCAAACAGGATTTGAACGTGCTGAACCATCGTATGAGTGTTTAGATAAATATAATACTCTTCCAATTGAAAAAACAATGTTTGAACCAGAAAAAATTTTTTTGGTTCAACAAGAAGAAATAAATGTTACATTTAAGTCAAATGGAGAAATAGAAAGTTCGATGATTCAAGGAGGATTAAAAAGTACTGTCTACTCAGTTGGAGTAAAATCAATTCAATTTACTATTGATTCTATAGACTTTCAATCAAATCAACTAACCATTAACCAAAAATTAGAAGGAACAAAAGACAGTGGTGTATTATTATGGCAAAATCCATATGGTACTATTCCTATTCTTTCTTATCAAGGAAATGTAAAAACATATCCATTATTATTAAGAGGAAATACAAATGTTGATAAGCATTCTCTTACAATTTATATAACTTATTCATTAATTGGTCAAACCTATCTGCACTCATTTTGTTTTCATCTCCCTCAACAAGTTAAATCAATTGAAACAAACCCACCAAATTATACAACAATTGGACGAACTCTTTTCTTATATCTTGCTAAAAAAAATAATAATAATAAAAAGCGTTTGTTTTTAAATTTTATTCATAAAATAAATAAATGAATAACTAAAACTTATAATACAGAAGAAGGGTCTTTACGTATCACATTGAAATATAGAAATGAGGCTCAACCACATAAATCAGATATCCCATTTGGATGGTTTGATTTTGAAAGTTCATTTTCAACAAGTACATTAGGACTACCAACTATTACACAAAAAAGTGTTTCAGAAATCCCAATAGAACAACAAATAATATGTAAGTCAGGAACATATGGGATGAATTTTATTGATGAGAGTTAATCTTCATTTTTGGTTCTTTTGAGATAAAAAGGAATGATGAAACTCAAAAACAATAACTTGAAAATCAAATTAAGAGATATTAACATGTCACGAAGAGATGGTCGTGATGAAGAAATAGATTTTGGTGAACAGGTTATGAATGCAGAAAATGAAGAAAGACTTGCTGGGTTAACTGACTCAATTGCTCAATTAAAAACATCAGCAAATTATTTAAAAAACAAAGTTGAAAGTGATGGAAAACAAATTGATGAAATGGTTTGTATTATTTTAAATAAGGCTATTATGGTACTAATCGATTACTAACTTATTGTTAGCAAAATCAAATGGATGACTTAATGGAATTTTTAAATTCTGTAAGACAGAAATTAAAGAAATTATTTGGAACAACAGGAATGGGTCATTTATTAGTTTTAGTTATTGGAGGAATAGGAATTCTTGTTGTGATATATGTCGTAGCATTTAAATTGAATTAAGTACTATTTTATTACGAATTTTTGTTATTATAACTAAGAAAAAAAAAAGAAATTAAATGAACTAGTTTTTCTTGTTGTATTAATTATCTTCAATGACATTTATTATAATTCTTTTATTATGTACATTATGTTGTCTTGCTCAAAATTTAACAATTAATATCTTTCATGTTGGACAAGCTGATTCTCAGTTGTTAATATTCCCAAGTGGTTATACTGTTTTAATTGATTTAGGTGAAAATAGAGATGATTTTGAACCAACTAATGCCAAGTACGTTACTAAACGATTAACAGAACTTGTTCCAACTAAAACAATTGATGTTTTAGTATTAACTCATATCCATTTAGATCATTTTGGATATCCAGCAAATCAGACTGGACTATGGTATTTTATTGAAAAGAGTGGATTTAAAGTTAAGAAATATGTTGGTAGAAATATTGGTACATATGATGGAAATGATATTTCTAAATGTAATAAAGATACTATTAACTGGAAATATGTAGGAGAATATGAACAATACAATGTAGATTGGATTTGTTATGCACACACACAACAAAGTCAAAGTTACATTAATAATATTAGAGAATTAGCTGACATTTGTTCCACATCACAGATTCATCCTCCTGATAATAATTCTAGTATTCAAATTGTGATGACTGATGCTTTCACTGTAAAGAAACAAGATGGAAATTTAGTAGCAAATGATTGGCATGATACAAAAGATGCACCAAGTGAAAATGATTATTCTATTTCATTAAGAATACAATATGGAGAATTTGTTTATTTTACTGGAGGGGATTTAGATGGTTCACAAGACTTTGCTTGGGGAAATGAAATTAGTAATGCAGAAGAAAAAATTGAAAAAATTGTTGGTGCAGTTGATGTATATCGAGTTAATCATCATGGAGATTATCACTCTTCAAGTAAATCATTCTTAGAAGAAATGAAACCAACTGCTTCTATCATTTCATGTGGTGACCATAATAGATATGGACTTCCACATCAACAAGCAATGGATAGGTTATCATTATATAGTAAAACAGTATATTTAACAGAAGATTGCAACTCAAATATTACCAACATGTTTGATAATGTTCATATTATGAACGAGGATGTTATTATTACAATTCCATTTGGTACTGATTATTATGAAATTCATGACCCAATAAGAAACTATGCCAAAGTGTTTAAAATAAAACAGAATAAAGAAGCACCAAAAGATTGTTATTCTTTATTTGACAATGGAACGTCATTAGTATTTCTAGGTTTATGTTTACTTCTTTTACTAAGTATTTAAGAATGAGTTAATTTAGTAAGAGTCAATGATTCTATTTTATTCTTTTCAAATGGAATAATCAAGAGGATTATGATAAAATTAATAATATTTTTTAGCATAAAAATAAAAGAATATCAAAAAGTGTATTAACAATGTTTTTTTTTAAGAATAATTCTATTTTAATAAAGGTAATAGGTGATGAAAGAAAAAAGTATTTTTAAAAAGGAGTATGAAAAAACATTAAATATAATAGATCTTAGATTCTAGATCTTAAAAATTTAAAAGAATGTTGGATTCGTTTGTTACAACTAGTGCTCAATTAATTGGATTTCCAGAAGATGTGTTTAGGTTTTTATTTGCATTTATAGTAGAAGTCCCTATTTCTATTATTTGCAGATATATTCCATTGAGCACAGACATGAAATATCTTATTTATGGTATAATTGGTATTTTTATATCATTTTTTGTATATTCAACTATGACTTATTGTGTATTGATAACCATGATTCCAGTTTATCTAATTATGAAATATGTACCAACGAGAAAAGGAGCATATGCTTGCTTTGGAATATCATTAGGATATTTATTAACTATACATATTAAAAGAATGATTGACAATTATCTTGGATATGATCTTGACTTTTCTTCTGTTCAAATGGTATTAACAATTAAATTTACAACATTTGCTTTTTCAGTTTGTAATGCACAGGACAAAGAATATAAATGTTCTGAACATACTGAAAAACATAATATTTACAACTATCCAAGTATACTTCAATTCTTTGGGTATACATTCTTCTTCCCTGCATTCTTCTCAGGACCATCTATGGAATATACAGACTTTGTATCATTTATTGATATGTCGATGTTTAAAGAATTTAATAATAAACTTCCACCAATTAATATGAAAGCTGTTGGAACAGTTACATTAAGACTTATTTTAATTATTGTATTTCATTTAGTTTCAATTAAATGTTCAATATTTGAATTCTGTGAGTATTATATTTTAGGTCATAAAGAAGAATCTACTTGTTGGTTTAAATTATTAATGATACTTTTGTATGTTGAGTTTATTAAATTAAGGTATTATTTTGTTTGGGAGTTTGGAGAATTGTTAAGTATTCTTATGGGATTTGGTTATAGTGGAATGAAAGATGGAGAAACAACATGGGAAGGATTTAAAAATGTAGATATTTGGAAAATGGAAACATCTGATTCTGTTAGACAAATTGTTAGTAATTGGAATATTCAAACTGAAAGATGGCTAAGATATTATGTCTATGAAAGATTAAATCAAAATAAAACTCTTGCACCATATAAATCACTTTTAACCAATATGGTTAGTGCATTTTGGCATGGATTGTATCCAGGATATTATATCGCATTTGGTACTATGACTTTACAACAAAAATTCCAATATATGTTATATACTCAGGTTCTTCCATTGTTAAGAAATAAGTATGGAGAAAAATCAATTCCAATTTATCTTTATCATACATTTAATTATATATATACTCCTTTTGCTCAAATGTATTGTTTTGTATCATTTGTTCTTTTAAGTTTTAGTGCTACATTTACTGTTTACTCATATACTTATTTCATTCCACATATTATTGCTCTTTCAGGTTGGATGTATCTTTCATATTTTCCAGTTTATAAAAAGCCATCCCGTCAAGAAACTGTAGAAACAAAACCAAAAGAAGTTAGTACTGGATCACCAGCTACAAAAGAAACAACAAAAAGTGAATAATTAAAATTTTCATTATTAGAGAAATTATTTAATTTAAAAGAAAAAAGTCTTTTAATTCATTTTTGTTTATTATAATCTTAGTATATTATAAAAAGAGTTATTAACATAACTATTACCAATGTTTTCTTCCTTTGTCTTATTCCATTTGATATACAATCTGCAACTTTAAATTTTTGTGTATTAATACACCTCGTATTTAATTCTTTAGAACATTCACAAAGATTTGTTATAAATTTCTTATTTGTTAATGAACAAGTGGCATTTGGTCGTAAACCATTTGCTGTTGTAAGGAATACATGACTTTCTTTATCAACATAAACACAGTATTTAATAGCTGACGAACCACAAATGTCAATATACTTTGTTGAATCAGTGGTAATTCCAATACTTTCTAATCCAGTTCTTATTGAACCACATTTTTCAATGTCTTCAGAAATATATTCTATATCATTCTTAATACAATTTGGACGATAATATATCTTTCCAGAACATAATGAATAACTAACTACTTGATATACTAAACAAAAAACAAAAATGACAATTACTATTTTCATTGTTTTAATAACAATTTTTTGTTTTATTTCTTCTTTTTGAGTTTTTTACTTTTTCTTATATTTTTATGAAATAAAGTATCAGTTAAGAAAATAAAACAAGTCGAAGTAAATGAAGATAAACTGAAAGAATTTGAGAAAGAAGTAATGGTGTTAGATAAATTTCAAGATGAATATACCATTTAATTTTATGGAGCAGTATTTATTCATAATACAATATGTATGGTAACAGAATGTACAGAATACGGATCAATACAAGATATAATGAATAAAAGAAACATCACAGAAATATCAAAGAAAATACGAATCAAATTTATGATAGATGGAGCAAAAGGAATTTCATGTCTTCATTTAAATGGAATATTACATCGAGATATTAAACCCGATAATTTCCGTGTTGTAACACTTGATGATAACACTGAAGCTAAACGGAAATTAACGGATTTTGGAAGTGCAAGAAATATTAATATGATGATTATGTTAATTAAAAGAAAAGAATAAAAGAAGAGTACTAAATAATAATAAGCAATTGATTGAGTGTTAATAGAATTTGATTTCTATTATTCCTGGTTTAAGGGAGATTAATCTTGTCTCTTCGTCAAAGAAGAGTATTACAAAAATAACTAAAAGATCGTAAAATATTAATCTTTTAAATTAAAGGGTAAGTTTAAATTTTAAACTTGAAATAATCAATTTCTTAAGAATTTTAATGGAAGAAACACAAACACCACCAATTTATTTTAATGTTCTGAATATTCCATATAAGAGGGTGATGTTATTTAAAAGTAAAAGTATTATAGTAGGTATGTAGATGTATGTATTGGTTTTATTAATTTATAATGACAAATGACTTATTTAATTAGCAGAAAAAGAACCACCAACCCGAATTGATCAAATGGTTTTAGATATTATTGATATTATCAAAGGAAAAATAGTTAATACAATCAAATCAAGTACTCGACCAGTATCTATTGGACATAGTGAAAATATTCTTTTTATATTATTTGATAATGGAAAAATTAGAGTGTATAGAACAAATGAATTAGATAATAATAAAAAGTCAACAGTTTTATTTCCTTCTTTTAAAGAACAAGTTAATATAAAAACAGTTGGGTGTTGGGGAGAAAAAGGAATAGTTTGTATTTCTAAAGAGAACAAAGTTACTTTTTTCAACGTTTTATCATCAGAATTATCAATAAAAAAGAACTCTCTTGACCCTCAACCAAGTTCGTTACAACTTGAATTTACTTCAGAATTACCTGTTGAAGTAAAAAGTTATGGAGAAATAGTTATAGCGTATAGTCAAAAAGAAATGATTTTGTTTAAAGAAATTGGTATTATAAAGAAGTTTACTACAAACGAATGTAATGTTCAATTTTTTAGAAATGTTTCGATTTATAATCAAAGTATTATTGTCTCTGATCAATTCAACATAGGACTAATTAATGTAGAAACATTACAAACATCATTTATTTTTAATCCAATAGAAGAAGAGTGTTATAATCTTGGATTTGTTAATTGGAACTTAGTAACTAAACAATTAGTTTTTTTTGTAATAACTGTTAATATGGCTGCATTATTTAGTGTCGATCAAACAAAACAATCAGGAGAATTAAAATTAATTATTGAATATGGTTATTTATTTCCAAATATCGAATTAATACACATTACTAATGATGGGTTTATTATTAAAAGTGATGGTAAATTCTACATTTGTAATTCGAATCCAGAAAAGTATAATTCTCCTTATTTTGAAATATACCAACTAAATACTGAAACTAAAGAATTAATTCTTAAAAGAAAAGCAACTTCTTCTATTGATTTAGTTTCCCAACAACGTTCACCAAAGTTATTAAATCATCTTCTTCTTAATAGTACATCTCTTAGTACAAGAGATTCACAAAACTCTCATTATCAAAGTTTTACTTCTCATATTCAACCATCAATTCCTCAAACACAACCAAAAACTCAACAACAAAACTCAACGTCTATTAGTTCAAAGAGTCACATCAATGATTCATTTCATTTTGTAGAGGCTCAACATAAAAAAGAAAGTCAAAGAATAAAAACAAAACAACATGAAAATTTCTCTCAACTTCTAAAAACTAGAGTTGGAGTTCCATTAAATATTTTGACACAAAACCAAATAAGAAAACAACTAAATGAAAAGGTGTCGGCTACAGACTATACTCCAAAACTACCACCAAAAATGAACCAAACATCTTCAAAAATTGTTGACCCTTTTAAACCACTTGTAAGTAAAAAAATTAATCAAGAAATTCCATCAACAACCTCTCGTCCATCTACTCTTTCTACTTTTCAATGCTCACAAAAGTCTATGTCAACACAGTCATTACAAAAACAACTACCAACACAACCATTACAAAATTCTATGTCAACACAACCATTACAAAATTCTATGTCAACACAACCATTACAAAAACAAGTAACAAGACAACAACTACAAAATTACTTTTCATCGTCTGTTGGTGTATTAAGAAATTTGGAATATAACTATGATACTCTTGAAAGAGTTGTTGATATAAAAGATTTAAGGTGTTTTGGACTTGGTATCGGTCCTATTACTTGGATGAAAGGAGAAATTACTACTGGATGTCCAAGGCTATTTGTTTGTTCTGCATGTTCAGAAATTAATGAGGTAACATTTTCAGCAACAATGGTGCCATCAAAGTGTTTTCAAAAAGAAACTATGTTTCCACCACCAGTATTTTATGAAATGAAAAATGGAGCATTACTTATTTTTCCACAACAACAAAATTCCTTATTTTCATTAAAACAAGGATATATTGAATCTTTAATTCCATCGAAAAACATTAAAATTTTTCCTCATAATGAAGGTTTTATTCTTGATATTCCATTAGAAGATGAAACAATAATTAAATTTATTACATTAAATGAAAAATCAGTAATTTATTATGGAAAGTGTTGTACTGAAGTTCCAGTTAAAAGTTCAGATATCAAATCAATTAAAACATATCAAAAACTTATTGGATGTTGTACAACGGATAGTTTATTAATAGTATATCCTAGTGGTGTAGATATAATTCATTTACCACCAAAATTTGTTGACTTTGCATTAACGCCATTTGGTTGTATTATTATTCAAGAAAGAGGTGAGGTGTATGTTATTTGTTCTCAACCAAAATTACTTTATCAATTAAAATTTAAAAATAAAGATAATGAAATAGACTTATCGTTTTGTTCATGTTTTTATGATGATAAATTACTCTTTTTAGGTGATAAAAATGGAAGAGTTTATTATTGTTTTATTGAGGCATATATTTCAATGTCTTATTTAACAAATTAAAATACATTTGATTTAAGTTGTATTATTGAATTGATTCTTATTTTTCTTATTCACTTTACCAATTATTTTCATTTATAAATAAAAAATTGAATAACTTTTTATAAAAAAAATTAAAACACAAAGGAGTTAAAAAGATTTATACCATAAAACTAAAAAAATAACATTGGATTTATGTTAACTAACTTATTACACCAATTCAAAGTATCTTCTACAAATCTAAAAGGTACTTGTTCGCTTCCATTTTCTTTAAAAAGGTATGTAGAAGAAAAAGAAAAGAAATCAAATATGATTTTATTATCACAACGATTTCAAATAAATTTAACACGAGAAGTTGAGTTATGCCAATTTATAACAGAAGGAAAAGAAATTATAACTAAAAGAAGTGTTACTGAACTTTGGGAAAAAATTGATTTTTTTGGTGAAAGAGATGATAATCTTCATAATGAAACTACTTCATTTCCTTTAAACTCTTCTTCTAATATTGTTCAAGAAGAAAAAGATAAAGATAACATAAAAGAATTGTCACAAAGACTTACATTTTATGCTTCTCATTTTAAAAAATATGATGGACAAAAACCTAGAGGATGTGAACCATCTAAGTTTATTGAAAATGTAAATTCAACAAATGAAGTTATTGGATTAGACTTATTTTATACAGAAAATGAATTAAACGAAATGAGAAGATATCCAATTTATGTAAATGATACAAGAATACATAAAATGTTTGATATTAGTGATGTTATAATTGAAAATGGAAAAATTATTAAAGGAACAATTCGTGGAATAGTAAATATTGGAGCTATTCATAAAAATAATGAAGTTATGCAAACTTTAATATGGACAAATGATTTATATTCTAATAATTGTGAATTATTAAAATGTATTACAGACTGTTTTGAGGTTTCTTGTCTTGGAGATAATGTAGAATGTCAAATTGTTAGATCACGACTTGTTGGTTCATTAAAATATTGGATTGAATCATGTTTATTTGATAATAAATTTTTAGAAGATATTAAAGTCTTTATTCAACGACTAAAGAAATATGGAATGAATAACCAGGGTAATACTCTCAGTACTACATTATCTAGAAGACTAATTGGAATAGAAAAAGAATATTCAAGAAATAATACAATAACCAAACACGTATTTATTCCTCCCTCATTATATTATGATATTGATACTCCACTTGAAATGATGTCTCCAAATGAAGTTTCAAGACAATTAACACTAAAAGGATATTCATTATTTTCTAAAGTAAAAGTTAATGAATTATTATTATGGAATGAACAAGACAAAGAAAGTCAATGTAAGTCTATATTAGCTCTGACTCAATTCTCTAATAGAGTAGTAGAACTTTTTAGTAATTTTATATTATCTGCAAAAAACTTAAAACATAGAATTCAATTACTTGAGTTTGTGTGTCAAATAGGAATTGTTTGTTATTTTATTTCTTAAAAAAAAGAATAATATAATTATCAATAGGAAGCAGAAAAATTACATAATTATGACTTATTATGTTGTATCTCATTTACCTTTAGTAAAAGTGCTATACATCGTTTAAAATGTACGTTTAATGGAATTAATGAAAAGTATCAACAATTCATTGTTCGATTAAAAAAAATATCATCTCCTGAAAATAACTGGCAAACACTTAGAAATTGTACAACACAAGACGAAAATGTTATTCATGCACTACCTTATCTTGGATACTTTTTATCTGATGTTACATTTATTAATGATGGAAACATATCTACTTTTGGAAATGGACTTATTAATTATCTTAAATGTAACATGTTAATGAACGTTGCTCAAAAAGTTTATCACTTACAACAAATACCTTATTATGATCTTGTTGAATCTATTTCAATGCAAAAAGCACTAGACAAGTTATTAGAAAATATGCCTACAATACTCGAATCTCAAATTGATAAAGAACAATATTTACTATCTAAATTAATAGAACCATCAGTTAAGCATTGTATCTTCCCTATTAAAGATGGTAAATTTTTATTTCTTGGTCCATTACAGATGACTCCAAAACCATATAACCAACATCCTTCTATGGATGTTAATACTTTTTTATCTTGTCTTCTTCCAACAATATTTCCTTTTGTATCTTTTGTTGCTGTACTTCAAAATTCATTTATTGAATTTCCTGTAAACACATCATTAAGTCTCTTAGTCCCTGCTAATTATTACACTGTTTATCTTAAACCTGTAGAAGTACCTATATTTATTTATACAGAAGATGGATGGTTAAAAACTAAAATATTACTTGATTCTTCTCGCCCATTAATATATCAGATGAATGCATTCATTGCTATTTCAATTGATAAGAGTCCCTTTATATTATTCCATATGAAACAAGGAACAGAAGGTCATCTATTTTTAGATGTTAATGTATCTTTATATCAAAATAACTTTGAGATTAATGATTATATTATATCTTACCCTTTAACATTATTAAATTCTTGTAGTTTTGGATATAATGCTGATGTTGTTCTTTTTGATGAAGAAGAAAATTATTATACAGCTACATTAAGTATGGTTTCTCCTATTATTGTAGAAAGGGGAATTGATGGTGCACTAAAAGAAGTAGGAGTATCAGTATTAGTAGTTATTGCAGGAATGGTTATGTACGTATATCAATCAAATAATCTTATTCGTATATTCCCAATTCAATTTACAAGAATAAAAATTTATCCAGGAACTTGTGGAGTAGTATTAATACTGACTATAAGTGATAAGATTTTTAGTAATGAATTAACTGAATCTCTTTTCTTAATTGGTGATCAAAAATTAATATTTGATATTGTAGAAAGGGTTAATGTATTAGCATATCAATACTCAAGATGTATTATGGGTGTTTCATTAAATATTACTCTAACACGAGAAAATAGAAAAATACCTTATCTCATTGATAAACTTATCTCATCAATTACTCTTGACCCAAACTTTTTTAACCCAACAACATTTGACTTTATTGACCTTTCTATTGCAACTTTAGCACATACTATTGATGGTCATTCTAATTATAGTTTTGACTCTTTATCATTACAACAACGTGTTAGTTTATTACGTTGTTTTTTAGCATCTTTACCAGAACCACTTATTCCAGAGTCATTATATGATGATTTCTCTCGTATATCTAAATTTCCTGAAATAAAGCAATGTGGGTTTATTAATGAAAAACTTCAACTAATTAAAACTTCATCAAGTATATTATCATCAATACTATATTTACTTCATTTATATCTTAGTTATAATCCATCTAAATTTGATAAATTAATTCCATTTGTTCCAATACTTTTAAGGAAAGGTGATTCTATCTCATCATTAGACAAAACCACAGTAAAAACACTCATAACGAATGTCCCTCAACTACATCTACCAATATCCCAAATACATTCAATTCAATTTGTACCAAAGGTTTATTCAATCAAAATTAAAATGCCTGATTATCCTGCTATGAACCAATTGGTAAAAGAAATAAATGATACAACAAAACAAACACTAATCAATAAAAAATATAAACCCGTTATTTGTAAAATAAAACAACCAACACAAAATTGTAATGAAAATGATATTTATAAGTTATTAAATCCTGACATAAAACAATGTTGTTATGATAAAAAAGAAAATAAAGATGAAACAAATGTAGTTAATCTCGAAACATTCTTATTAGGAATTAAAAAAGAAAAAAGTAAGTCAAAAAGTTGGTTAAATTATTCTTCTTCAAGAAGTATGAGCAGTTCTCCCATTTTACCTAATTCTGAACGTCCAACGAGTTTCTTAGGTGCTTCAAGAAAAAGAAAAACAACAAATATTAAAAAACTAGATATTCCATCATCACCTTCTCCTTCAAATTTTACTCCACAAACACCTTCATCAGTTTGTTTATTTAACTAAATAATTTATTATTACATAATAGTTTAACACCATAGAGTCGTTCAAGTCAAGAAGAGATTGTTGGGTATGACCCATCACTAAAAAATAGTGGTCATGGTAGAAAAAGCCCAAGGACAAACAGAGGTGGAACAATTGTTTTAACAGCAAGTGGTTGGACAACTGCTGAAGTTCAATCACCAAAACACTCATCTTTTTTATTAGAAACAAAAACCCAATAATTAACTTATTCTATTCTGTTTAAATTATTATATATTAGCTTACTACAAAAGATAAAAAGAAAAGAACAAAAAACAATCAGTCAAATAGATAAATGTGATTATAAAACACCAGCTAAATCCTCTTTAGATCTAATAATAATTTTTTCTTTCTGTCTTTTTGTTGTAAATCTTCTTGGCATAAACACTTTTGGTTGATCCTCATCATTAACTTTAGGTTTAGTTTCTTTGTGCTCTTTATTCTTTTTTTCATGGTGTTTATGATGTTTTTTCTTTTCTTGAGACGAAGAGTCATCAGAAGGATGTGATGATGAATTTGACTCTTGATCTTTTTTAAGTTCAGCAATAATACCAGGAGATACTGTTTTTACTTTATTTAATACTGCTTGTAACCCATTAAATTCTAATTTCTTTGGTTCAGGTTTAACTAATCCAATTCCACATCGGTTTTCTTCAAATTCTATATCTATTCCATTTGTTGGTTTAAGGTCTCCTTCAAATCCTAATCCTTTAATCATTGATAATCCAATACTCCCTTCTTCAACCCAATGTTTTTGAACACCTCTTTGTCTTCTCTTTTTCTCAGGGAATATTTCATATATTCTTTCACTCATTTAGGGTTTTATCACTTTTTTTAAGTTTTTAGTTCTCTTTGATTTCAAACTTAATATAAATGTTTTAAAAAACAAAAATCAATGAATAAGAATAAAGAAGAAGGGTAGTAAATTATAATAAAAAAAGAACTAATACACTAAAAAGAAGAAATTTAGGGTAAGAGAAGGAACTAAATTGTGTAAGTCGCCATGGTTTGTTGAGATTATCATATTGTCTTAATTTTTAAAAATATGTTTATGTGAAATAAGTATACTTTAAATGAATTTACTTTTTTGATTAACAATTATATATTCAACTAAGAAGAATATAAGACTAATTTTTTAGGCCACCGTTACTTCAGAATCAGAATTCCAACACATGCTTCGTGTTTGCAATACCAATCTTGATGGTCGTAGAAAAGTTCCATATGCCCTCACTGGAATTAAGGGATGTGGAAGAAGATATGCTTACCTTGTTTGTAAAAGAGCTGGTATTGATGTCAACAAAAGAGCTGGTCTTATGACTCCTGCTGAAATTGAAAAGATTGTTGATATTCTCAATAATCCACTTAACTATAAAATTCCAGTTTGGTTCTTGAACAGACAAAAAGATAATAAAGATGGTAAAGATTCTCAACTTATTGCTAATGCCGTTGAAACTAGACTTAGAGAAGATATTGAAGCTCTTAAGAAAATGAGAGCCCACAGAGGTCTTAGACATTACTGGGGATTGAGAGTTAGAGGTCAACATACTAAGACCACTGGAAGAAGAGGAAGAACTGTTGGTGTTTCCAGAACTAAAGGTGCTTAATAAAAGTGGTTAATTTAAGTAAGGTGACGTTTATATTTTATTTTTCTTTGTTATGTAAAACAAATTAAGAGGAATTAGAATAAAAGAAAAAAGAAGAAAGTTTAATAAAAAGGGAGTAATAAAATTTAATAATTTTTATTTGAATGTAACTCCAAGCACAATTTTAAACCATTCTAAATTATTATTAATGAACAGTAAAACAACCAAGTGTAATATTAGAAAATAATAGACTTGAAATATAAAATATATTGAATATATTAATTTATAAAATCAATAAGAGGAATCTGAAATAAAAGAACACAATAAGAACTTATAAAAAGTGAATATATAAAAAATCAACAAGAGCACTGGTTGAAAATGTCTAAGGTACTAGAAAGTGTGATTCTAGAGAAAAGAGAATAAGCTTAATGTTTAGGGTTTTTCATTAGGAGCGAAGGATTGGAGCAACCCTTTGACATGATTTCAGAGAAAGAAAAGAGAAAAACGAACTAATAATAAAAAGAATAGAATTAGAAACTATCAAAAATAGTTGAAAAGAAGAGGAAGAGAAATGATATAAAAAGACATCTCTAATGAACTCTTATTATTAAACTGTTGTTATCCCAACATGCCTGGCACTAAGAAAGAAACTAAAAAAGAAACTTCTGAAACCAAAGATAAAGTAGAAAAGAAAATGAGTAAGAAAAAAACAAATACTAAAAAACCAAGAAGAGTTGTTAAGAAGCCAAAGACAACTAAAAAAGCTAAGAAACCATTAAGTGCTTATATTCTTTTTACTCAAGCAAAAAGAGAAGAGATTGCTGCTACTCTTAAAGATGGAGAAAAGATTAATGCTAAACTTGGTGAAGTTTGGAGGGCTATGAGTAAAGAAGAAAAGCAACCATTCTTTGATTCTTATAAAAAGAGTAAAGAAGAAATGGAAATTGCTGCTCAAGCTAAAAAGGAAAGTGCTTCAAGAGGTTTAAAAGCTGCTCGTGCTGCTGCAAAGGCAAAAAAGGAAGCAGAAGTTAAAACTGATTGAATTTAATTGGTTTTGTTTTTCATTAATTATTGTTGCTTACAATACTGAATGGATGAAATTTTATGAGAAAGTAATGGCAAAGATAAAATAAAGTAATAAAGAAACAAAATAAATAATGATAAATCAATTTAATTGTTTTTCTTTTTATTCATAAGATAAATAAATAAGTTGGTTTGGGTATGTGGTCATTATTTGTTCTATATCTTCTCTTGACACATTTGCCTTAATCCCCATTTCTTTTAAGTCAACACGTCCTGTTAAATATTTAGAAATTTTAATAAGGTGTTGTTCTATTAATGTTGGTTGTAATTTACTTTTTATTTCTTCAATGAAAGAAGGTACTATACACAGAATGTAAGTTTTAATTCGATTTAAAATTCCAAATGAAATAAGCCATGCAACAGAATCTGTAAATGCATCATATTCACCTTCAGGAATATTTTCAATTATATTATCTAATGATTTCTTTTCTTCAAAATAAGATAATAATTTACCTATATCTTTCCATGGACATTCTTCTTCATATTTATTAAATAATACAGATGGTCTTATTTCTACTGTTTGATAATTCATTTTAGATGATGCATATGATACTCCTTTTGCATTTAATAATGGAGAACGTATTTTGGACATTACATAAATATCATCTAATTGAATTGCTTCAATAATTTTTGCTTTTCCCCAATACACTAAATAACGTGCAATATGATACACAGTTTCAAGCGATATATTTGTTATCATAGAAAGGTATTGGAAACTATTCATTGGTGTTGCTGTTTGAAGAATTGTTTTAACTTGATTAATAAATTCTTTACTTCTAATATGTGTAAATTGTTCAGTTAGTAAAATAAGTTCATCACTTTCAATTAAATTATTAATCCATTCTTCTGGGTTTTTAAATAAGAACAAAGCATGATATGGTTGAAGTTGTTCTGAGAAAATATTTTCATAATTATTTAATGAAATAGGTAAAAGGTATTTACTATTTATTTTTGAGTGAGCAACACCTTTAGTTTTTAAGTCAATGAAAATATCTTGTATTGACGCAGCAAGATTAGATTTTAAAATGATTTCTGATATTAAATCTTTATATGTCAATGGTGTTTCTCTTTTAGAATTCTCTCTACAGAATTTTTCACGAACATTAAATATTTTTCTTACTTCTTTAGACACATATCTATTTCTTGTTTCTTCAAAAATTAAACTATTTGATATTGTCCTTGATGCTGTAACAAATCCATCAATAACTGCTGGAACATAAAAATCTTTTTGAAGAAAGAAAACAACATTTATTAAAGTAAATTCACTATGGAATTAATTTTTGTCTATGTTTTTATATAAAAAAATAATACAAACTTCTCTTCATCATCATCTTCTGGAAATTCTTTTAAATATCCAACTAATGTATGTCTATCAACAGAAAAAATAAATGGTCCTTCTTTCATTCTTCTTGGAACTAGTAATGATCCAAAATCAACTATAGAGGCTTCTGCTTCATGATAATATTTAATATTTCTAGGGTCTAATGCAGGTTGTTCTAAATTTCCAGCTAAAGTAAATTTATTAAATGGTTCATTTTCTGAATTATAACAAAACAAAACTCGTGATCCTTCAATACAACTTCTTACTGATACAACAATACTTCTTAATATTTTCATTAAACGTTATATTAAGTTTTCTTTTTATTAAGTTTTTTTTTTAATTATTTTTTGGTTTTTATTTTCGTTATTCATGAGATTTTTTTTATGAAAACAAAGAAGTAATGGATTGTAAGATAGAATTGATGATTGTTTTTGAACAACAAAGAATAAAAAGAACAGAAGAAATAATAGACTTATTATTTTAACAAGTAATATTAAAGCAATGAAAAGATATATGTTAAATGAAAAAAAAAGAAGAAGAACTTGAAAGTCAAATAAAAGTAGTTTATATGAATTATCTTCAAATACAATATCCTTATTGTATATATGAGCCAAGAGGAGTATATAGTATTATAGACACAACTAAAGATATTATTGATACAATAAAATTACCAAAGACATGGAAAAGATATTTGCCTGTACTTTTTGGAGTATTTTGGATGGCGTTGTGTGGGTATTGGAATTCAGTATTTCAAGTTCTTGCACAAGAAAGATATACACAATGGTTAATGATGCATCCTGAAGTACCAAGACGTCTTGTATTACCAGATTTCTTTTTTAAAGTATTACCATATTTTAAACAGTCATGGGTTTGTGATATTTATATAGGAATTTTTGTTATTTTTACTAATATTCGCTTTCTATTAACACCATATCGATCATGTGTTATAAGAAGATATTTTTTCTTACAAGGAACAATATTCCTTATTAGATCATTCTCAATATTTTTTACAATTATGCCAGACCCTTCTTTAAGTACAAGTAATGTTAAATATAATCCGTTTATTGAAGGATTTTTAATTATGTTTGGAATTCATAAAACATCATACGACTGTATGTTTAGTGGACATACAGCAAATATTGTACTTTGTGCATGTATGTGGTATCAATATTCAGACTCTGCTCCAATATTTAAATTAGATTGTTTAAATTCTTGGCCAATTAATTCTCCAACAGGATATCCATTACGTTTTACAATCACAAAAGCTATTGGATGGATTGTTTGTATTGGAGGGATTTTATTATTTTGTGTAACGCATCTTCATTATTTTGTTGACATTTACATTGGATGTATTGTCGCATTCCTTTTATTCAAACTTTATCATAATTACATATTAACTATATATACAAGAAACAATATTTTTAATGCTTTTTTACGTTGGTTTGAGCAAGATGCACCAGATATTCCTAGAGAAGTTCTTCCAATTTATAATTCTCATTTTGAATAATTCACTATATTTGTGTTATATATGCCATAAGTTAAATAAAAAAAAAAGAAATTTAAAAACTTCAAAAGAAGAAAGAAAATAAAAAAAGAAAAAATGAACTTAAATTGATAAATTAAGATGTTCCGTAATCAATATGATTCTGATAATATTACATGGAGTCCTCAAGGAAGGTTATTCCAAATTGAATATGCAACAGAAGCTGTTAAACAAGGTTCTGCTGTTGTTGGTGTCAAATCAAAAACACATGCTGTTGTTGCAACATTTAATAGACAAACTGATGAGTTAGGTGCATACCAAAAGAAAATATTTGAAATTGATGACCATATTGGAGTTGCAATTAGTGGATTTTGTGCTGATGCACGAGTAATTACAAGTCAAATGAGAAGTGAGTGTATTGATTATTCGTATGTATATGGAACACCACATCCAGTAGAAAAACTTGTTAAACACGTTTCTGATAATGCACAAGTTAATACTCAAAAGTATGGATTAAGACCATATGGAGTTGGTTTATTGGTTATAGGATATGACACTAAACCTCGATTATTTGAAACATCACCAAGTGGGCTTTATTATAGTTATAAAGCACAAGCTATTGGAGCACGATCACAATCATGCAGAACATATCTTGAAAAACATTTTGAATCATTTAAAGAGTTAGATGAAGAACAATTAATCAAACAAGCTATTTTAGCATTAAGAGAATCATTAACAACTACTAATGATAAACTTTCTGTTTTAAATTGTAGTGTAGCAATTGTTGGAAAAGATACTCCATTTAGATTTATTACAGACAAAGAACTTCAAAACCAATTAGATAATTTAGATACTCAACAAATGGAAATGGTACAAGCTGAAGTTGATTAAATTAATAATTTTCCATCCATTTTGTTATTCTTTCAATAAAACTAAAAAAAAATAAAAAAGAAAAGGTTCTAATAATTAAAAAATTAACAAAAATGAATGAAATCAATAGTTATGAAGATGTTCAACAATATATTCACCAAATAAAACAACAAGAGTGTTATAATGAACAAGAACCTCAAGAAAAAATGGAAATTAAAGAGGAAGAAATGGAAATAGATCAAAGTAACATTGAAAATGAAAGTGAAAAAATATTACAAGAAATGCAAGAGATTAAAGAGAATAAAAGAAGTGTTAAAGAACTTTGTGAATTATTGCAAAAAAGTGAAATGAAAAAAATTACAGAAGAATGGAGTAACGAAGGAATAAGACTACATGAAATGTTAAATGAAGCTATTAAAGAAGAAATGAAAACTGCTTTAATTTGGTGGAATAATCATTCAGATGAAGAAAGAAGAGCTGTGCTTATGCTTTCTGTTCATGCACTATTAGATGATGGAATGGAAACAGGAGAATCATTGTTGCTTGCAGATGTATTTCCAGATATAAATTATTTATCAGAACATCCCCAAACAGTAATGAAATTTATAAGTAATATTAGTAAAAATCCACGGTATTGTAATAGTGAAATATTTAATTTTGAAGAATTAAAAGAAATATTTGAAAAAGAAGTTGGTAGTGTAATGGCATTATCATGCATTACAACGATGCTTGATGCAAGGGTATGTATTGCATGTAAATTATGCATTAATATATTAATAATTACTAATCAGATTGATTATTGATTAATAAAATTTAAAATCATTGTTGTTAATTCAAGAAAGAAAGTCATTAATTGAATTGAGACGAATAATATAAAAGTTTTCCTTTTTTTGAGTAATCACTGAAAAAATCATTTAATTGTAATGTGGCTATTACCAATATGTTTATTGTTTTGTTATGTTAATGGTTATTATTGTATGAAATCAATACAAGGTGAAAAAAGAGGGGTAGTGTCATATAAATTATATAAAGTTAATAATATTACTACTTCTATTTATGTTAATTTATGTGGACCAATAGAAAATCATCCAACAAGTAGTGTATTAATGGTTGGAAGAAAAGAAATTGAACTAAATGATCTTTTTAGTGAGGTGATTAGTTATAATAATACTCAGATAATGTTATCTTATACCTTAAAAGATTCAATTCCAGATTGTGAGACATATCATTTGCAAGTAAATTACCAATGTAATAATACTTTAACAGGACCACTTATTGCAAATGTAGATTATGATATAAATGATCCATTTTTCTGTTCTAATATAATGTTTGTTTATAACATATAAAATCAATGTAAAAATGAAAGGGAATTAATTGAATAGAATAATATATACTCCTGACATTTGTCAGTTGATAAAAAATAAAAGGAAATAAACTATTACTTATTTATTTTTTCTTTTGTTATTTTTAAGAATTTAATTTTTGTCACAAAAAGATAATAATACCTTTTCTTTTCTATTTATTTTTCCTATCCATTTGATAAATGAAAAAAAAAGAATAGAAATGATTTATTCTACTAAAAAAATGTGATTTTTTATATATCATTTTTCAAACGAGATTTTTTTTCGGTGTTTTGATGTGTTGTTTTTATTTGTAATTATTGATGGAAAGCAAAAAAATTTTAAAACTCTTCATAAAGATAGATTGTTGTATGATATTAATAGTAACACTCTTACTCTTTATTTACTCTATTACTAATGCACAAATAACTGTTAATTTTGATGAAATTGACCAAAAAGGTGTTTGTGGTAATGGAAAAAGACATCGTTTTGAAGAAGAGTGTGATTCTGTAGAACATTGTACTGCTAATTGTAGGTGTGAACTTAATTATTATGCGCCACCAGCAGAAGAAGGTTGTATTGAAAATTGTACTAACGTATGTTTACCACTTTGTGAAATACAAGGATGTATTTCTGGATGTAGATTTCCTGATGATTGTTCATTATGTGATATAACAAAAGGATACAGAGATGATTGTACTGGTTGTCTTGAAGGTTATTCTCCACGAGGTTTTCTTAAATGTTCCAAAGATCCTGATATTATTTATACTCCAGAAACATTTCTTCAAAAACATTCTTTTATATATGAATTAAAAACTAGTCAATATATTATTAATCCAGATGATGTTGAACCAACATTTTCTGCTTGTACAACATATTTAGATCCATCTGCAAAGTCATTTCCAGGTGTATGGTTTAAATTTACATCAACAAAAAATGGATATTATTCAATATCAACTGACAATGACTATTCTTGGAGCGAACTTAACTTTCTTTCTAAACAAAAAGTTTGGATTGGTACTGATACTGCGTTGATTCTTCAAGATAGTAAAGGTGTATGTATTCATAAAAATGATGATGTGATAGATTATGTGTCATCTTCTCGTATTTCATTCTATGCTGAAGCTGATAAAGATTATTATTTATTGGTCCATGGGTATTATGGATCACCACTTGATACTTTTACTCTTATAGTAAAAGAAATAGTTCATCCATGTGTAGCGTTTCCATATAATATTCAATGGAATGATATTATTAACACAAATGGTTTTTCATTAACTACTAAAGAAGCAACTGGTTCATTAACAAAAAATCCTTGTACTGCTGAGACTAGAAATGGGAATTGGTTTAGTCTTGATGGAACAGATCATTCAATTCTTATATCAGGAACACCAATGGTTTTACATGTTATTTCAGTTCCAATAATAGAGAATTCTTGTATTTCAGATAATGCAAAATGTGAGGCTATAGTATCAACAACAAAGAAAGGCAATGCCATCATTTTAAAATTAAATCCTGAAAAACGATATTTTTTCTTCTTTACATTCCATGATGATAATTTATTGATTAATTTTAATATCAAAATAGTATGTAGTCAGTGCAAAGGATTTTGTAGTTTAACACATGGAGGATGTCTTTGTAATGGAGTTTCATGTGAAACATGTGGGAATAATATATTAGATGAAAATGAAGAATGTGACATTTCATTTAAAGATAGTAAAGGTTGTAATAATGTTACTTGTACTTGTGATGTTGGATTTAAAGCTCAGGATGGGATTTGTATTCCTGTTTTATGTGGAAATGGTCAAATTGATCAAGGAGAAGAATGTGATGGAGGAAATGGATGTAAAGATTGTTTATGTTCTCCTCAATACTTACCATATTCTATTCCACGATTGTCATGCTTAGATAATAGGTGTGGTAATGGGATAATTGATGAAACGGAAGAATGTGATGGAGGAGATGGTTGTTTTGAATGTGAATGTCAAAGTAAATGGTATAAACGAGGAACGTCAACTCATTGTAAAAGATTATCAAAATGGATGTATATTGGATTAGCTATAGGATGTTTTTTTGTTACTGATATTGTTTTATATTTATTAGTATTATTCTTCTCTTGGATTTGTGAAAGAAAATTGGATAAAGTTATTTTAGCAGAACGTGAGACAGTTGATAGACTATTACCATTTTTTGAAACAAGTATTATTCCTTTTGATCCAAGTGATGCTAAAAAGATTGATCTTACTATACCAAATGCACTATTTGAATTAAGCGAAACATCTATTAAATTAGATGAAAATGAAGACAATTATATTGAAGTTGGTAAAATGGTAGAGACTTCTTTCTTATTAACAAATAAAGCACCTAAAACTCTTCATTTTACTTGTCATGGAGTTGACACATACAAGTATTCAATTAGATTCCAACCAGTTACACAATCAGTTAGGCCAGGTCAAAGTATAAAGATTAATGTATTAGTTTGTGCTAAATGTACTACTAAAGTTGATGATAATATTTATATTACATTTAGATATGGTAAATTACATGCTATTTTAATGGATTTGAATCAAAAAGAACAGTCTGGAATTTCTAAAGAGTCATCATCTCATGAAGATAGATCAACTTCATCATCAAGAAAGAAAGCAGACTCTATTTATCAAGATGAAACTAGTAGTTTAAATTCAAGAGGTTCTAAAGCACTAAGTAATACAAAGAAAAATAAAACTAAAATGAGTAAGTATTATTGTTCATTAAAATTAAAGTTTGAATCATCTTTAAGCACAAAATTGGATCTTGATGAATTGAACCTTATTCATCCAGCCATCGGAGAAGGAACATATGGTATTGTTTATAAAGCAGAGTGGAGAAAAGTAGATGTTGCAGTCAAAATTATGAAAACTGATATTGTTGATTATAATAGATTATTACCTCACTTTATTCAAGAAGCAAATATTATGGAAAGTATTAGAAGTCAGTTTATAATTAATTTTATTGGAAGTGTTATCACTCCAGATAAACTTTGTTTAGTTACTGAATTTTGTGAATATGGATCATTAAGATCATTTATGAAGAACACAGCAAATGAAATGTCATTAGACTTCAAGTTAAGGTGTATGTATGATATTGCACATGGCATGTTCTATCTGCACCAAAATGATATTATTCATAGAGACTTAAAACCAGATAATGTATTAATTTACTCAACAAATGTCTCTGATTCTGTATGTGCTAAAGTTACTGACTTTGGTACTTCTGGTGTTTATGCTAGTTCATCCGATAAATTAAATATTAAAGACATTGGAACACCAATGTACATGGCACCAGAAATTCATCAGAGTAACCAAATTACGTTCAAATCTGATGTATTTTCTTTTGCCATTTGTATGTTAGAAGTATATTTAAGAAAAAGTCCATATCCTCGAGAATCATTCCCAGATACTGAGTCTATTCTAAAATTTATTTGTGCCAATAAGAGATTAAATATTTCTGACGACTGTCCTGTGAAGAAGTTAATAACCGCATGTTGGAATCAAATACCAGATGACCGACCTGATTTTAGAGAAATTTCTTTGGAATTGAAGATAATTACAGGAATGGATGTCTCTAAAAATGCTAAACTGGAAAGAATGTCTACTTTAAATCATATTAACACAACTCAATCAAAACCCAATTTAAGTAATGACAAATCTAAGTTAAGACGTTCTATAATTCCTTCAAGAATGAAAACTTCATCTCCTTCTGGAGGAATGGTATTATCCTCAAATAAAACCCAAAGGAGTGGAACGTTGACTAATCGTTGTCGTACAAACGATAGCCCTCGTTCTAGTAGTCATACACCAACACTTCGGAAACGCCAATCATTTATAGGTGCAGAAGTTGAAGAAATATTCTCAGAATCAAAATCCACCAAAAAACCAACCAATGATAGTCAACAAATATCACCAATATTGAAAACACAACAAATAAAATCTCCAAAAACATTATTAACAACAGAAGAAAAAACTGAACAGACATCTTCTCAAAGTAATAATTCAAGTACAAAATATAAAAAAACAAATAATCAAATAGACTTAAATAGCCTAAGCCAAACAAGTTCTAATTCTATTAAAACAGGTAGTACAACTACTCAATCAATAACAAGTGTCTCAAATTCATTATCTGATATCTCCTCATTTACATCAAATTCCACAAACGAAGAAATGAAATAAAAAAAATAAGTTAGTTATTAAATACCAAAAGCTACAAGAATTTATCATTAAAAAAAGAAATCGAAAAAATATAATTTATTATTAAGAAAATGTTATTTCCATTTAAAGAAGACGACAATAACAGTATGATTATCCATTGATCCTCTTTTTAAAGATTCAGCAATCATTTCAGTAGCTACAGCATCAAAATCTTTTTTCTTATGTTTTTCAATTGATTCATAAGTAAGAGTAATAAGTTCTTCATAATTCATTTTCTCATATAATCCATCACAAGTTAAAATAAGGAATGGATTATGTTTTCCAATTGGTGTCATTTGAAGAGCAGGAATTGGTGAAACAAAATCTTTCATTGATTTGTTATATGGATATTTAAATTCTATATCTCCAAATGATCTTGAAATAGCAAGAATTCCATTAATTCTTCCACAAACAACTTGTCCACCTGCTTCTTCAATTCGTTTTTTTTCTCCTTCATCAGTTGGATTATGTTTTGTTGATAATGGAACAGGTTTACATCCTTTTTCTTTTGGTTTAGTAATTCCAAGAACTGCTTCAGCATCTCCAAGATTAGCTGTATATAATCGTTTTCCAACTAAAAGAACAACACATGCAGTACATCCATTAGTCCAATGATCAGCTTCTGAACGTTTAAGAACTTCTTGATCAGTTTTTAAAAATGCATTATATAATGCTTTTTCATAATTACCAGCTTTAAATTCTGTTTCATTAACAAGAATTTGTGCAAAAACTTCTTCAGCAACTTTAGCAGCTTCTTTACCTCCATGCCCATCAAATACAGCAAATAATGCCATTTGATCTTCTTTAATTTTAAACATTTTATTTAAATCAGGAATAATTAAATGAGCATCTTCCATTTGTGGACGAGGACCACATTCTTCATGAAATCCTATTTCCATTTTTGCTAATTTACCTTTGTCCATTACTAATTATTAATTGTAAAATATTTAAAGTTCGAATTTACAGTTTGTTTTATTTTTCCTTTGAAGAATATGAACTATTTATATTGAAAGTTGCAGAATGTAATTTCATTAAAATACTTTTAAAATGTTTTTAAAAATTTTATAATTTAAAAATGAAAAAGAATATTATAATAGAGAAAAGAATAATAAAATATGTTAGTTAAACATAAAAAAAACTTGAATTTTTTTAGTTATTTCTTTGGTGCAGCATCAAGTAATCCCTTTTTTTCATTTCTTAAAGTAGTTAAACGAGCTTCTAATGATTGATATTTTAATTTATCCAATTGACTTTCAACTTTAGGGAATGAATTTAATTGAAGTTCAACGTCTTTAATTTCTTTATCAACAGCAATTAATTTAAATTGTCTTTCTTTTTCTGCTTGTTCAATTTGTTCTTTCTTTAATTTTAATTTAGCAGCAACTTTTTTAGCACTTTTTTGTAAAGTTTTTAATTCGATAGTTTTTTCTTTAATCATTTCACCAAAATCTAAAATTTTTTTTCTCATTTGTTTATTTTCAAAATCCATTTTTTGGTCTTTTTGAGTAATATCATTAACAATAGAACTAATTTTATTAACTTGTTCTTGTTGAAGTTGTCTAATTTCAAATATTACAGAATCTAATTCACGTTTAACAACATCAATTTTTGAATGAATTTGAGCATAAGCTTTAATGATATATTTTTTTTCTTGTTTACTAACAACACCTCTTCCAGAAATTTTTCTTTTTTCAGCCAATCCTTCAAGTTCAATTAATTTTCTTCTTAAATAAGATTTTTCTCTAAACAAATTTTCTTTTTCATTTCTTATTCTATTCTGTTTTTGACGAATAAATCTATCTAATCTTTTCTCGAATTTAATAACTTCATCAGTACATTCATGGTATTCATTTAATTTTAATGAAATAGTTTTATTTAATGTTTCTTTTTGAATATCATCAATAGTTTTTTTAATTGAAGATCTAAGACCTCTTATTTCTCTTGCAATACTTTGACATTTTTCTTGTGAAAATATAATTCTTTTTCTAAGTTGTTCATTAAATTTAATTTCATTTTCTTTTTGAAAAGAAATCATTTTATCTTTTAATTCTGTTTGTTTTTCACTTATAATTTTTTTTATATTCATAATTTTTTTATGAATTTTTAATACTCTTCTTTGTCTTTTATCAATTTCTTTAACTAAATCATTAATTCTTTCTTCATTAATAACTGTTTCCTTTTTTTCATGTTTTAATTCATTTTTTAATTGTTTTAATATTTTCTTTTCTTTTTTAAATTCACTTTGTTTTTTTAAAAGTTTACTTTTATATTTTTTAAGTAATGAATGAATAGTAATTCTAGTAGTTTCTATTTCTTTATTTTCAATAGGAATAAAGTCATGAAGTTTTTCAATTAAAAACAACTTTTTATTTTCACATTGTTTATAAGCATTTTTAACTTCTTGAATTAATTTAACTTTTTCATTAACTTCTTTTGAATTAGTATTATTAAGAATATTTTGAGTTAATTGATTGATAGTATCATTCATTTCTTTTTGGTCATTCATTTGTTTTTGATATTTATCCCAAAGAGTTATATAATTATTTTTTTTAGTATTTAAATTATCTACGAGAGTACTATATTTTTTACTAACTGCAGTAATTCTTTTTTGAAGATAATCAATATATTCTATTGTATTTCTTTTTTTTAATTTTAATAATCTTTCTTTTATTTTTAATTTCTTTTCTTGAAGTTTACTTAAAGCAATTGTTTTTCTTGTTTGTTTTAAACGAACATTTAAATATTTTAATGTTTCTTTATTATTCCCTGATTTGTTTTTTCTAAAAACTAATTGTGAAAATGTTTTTTCATTTGATTTTCTTTTTGCTTCACTAATATCTAATTTTTCTAATACTTTCTTTAGTTGTTTTTTGATTTTTGTTAACTTTTTTTCTTGTTTTTCAATTCCTTCTTGGACATTTTGTACTTTTTTTCTATATAAAGAACTCATTTCATCAAGTTCATTTTGAATGGTATTCGTTGCATTCATTGGAATACTTGCAAATACAAAACTTAAAAATAATACTATTAACAGTATCTTCATTGATATTATAACCTTTTTTCAGTTCTTTTTTATTTTTTTCTTTTATTTTTTATTTTTTAATGTTGATTTTTAGAAATTTTATTGTTTAAATTTGATTTATTCTTTTTTTTTTTAGAATAATATTCTTTTTATTAACATATATTTTAAATAATTATTCTCTATTTTACTCCAACTCTTCTTAATATTCAAATGAAAATTTTTATTAAAAGAAAGAAGAATAAAAAAGTATTTAGAATAAAAAAAATATGTTAAAAGTATTAATTTGAGTAATTGATTAGTTTGAATTTAAATAAATTAAAAAATAAACAAATGAATTATAACATAGATGATAAAATAGGATCATTTTTATTAATTAAAAATGACTTTTCTTTTAAAGTTTGTTGAGATAAATAATTACTAAGACTTATTCCTTTTTTAGTAATATCTTCTTTATTAAGAAGACAGATACCATCTTTAAAAATTTGTAAAACAGTTTGCATTTTTTTAGAATTGTTTTTTCCTGATGAATAAGATGAATTAAAGAAATAACCTTCATTCTCTAAAAGGTCAATTAAAAAATGATGATTTTCAATTGATTTGTTTGTAATAAATCTACGATATGCAGTTTCATGTACTACACCATTATAAATATCTATTTCCATAAGCGCTTTACAACGCTTATTTATAATCTCTAATACATCAATTTGGGTTTTTCCTATTGATACTTGTATTACTTTAACAACTTGTCTTGTTATTACTGATTTTTTTGTTGCTCTTTCTACAACAATATCATATTTTTTATTTAATAATGCTATTAATACAGCTTGTTGATATGCTAAATAATCTCTTATTGTTTGATATCGTTCAGCCAAACGTTGTGAATCAGAGACTTTGTGAAGTGGTTCTGAAGACATCAATCTTTTTTATTAGTTCAATCACTTAAATCTCATAAATATTCTTCAAATAAAACTACAATCATAGTGTGTTTAACAGTCGTTCTATTTACTTATTACATGGAATATTCTTCCTACATAATCTGATTTGGCGCCAAATAGTTATGTGTCATCAAAAAAAAAAAAATAGAGGATGAAGGGAGTTATTTTTACTAATTGAATAAACGGTTTTGAAATTATTTATTTTTGTCTGATTCTCTCAAGTAAAAATTATTAAAAATGTTCAGTAGTTCTATTTTTAGTCTCGATTTTTCATGAATAATGTTCATCTATAAAAATAATATTCCTTAAATAATGTTATTAAATGTTATTTTTTTTTTTAGCCAGATACTTATTTTTGTTTTTGGATTATAACTTCTTTAAGGAATTGATAATTTACTCTTATCCAATATCATATAATTCTTTATTGTTGTTGACATTATCATTATTTAATGATAGAGATTGTGCGAAATGATGTATAATAAAATGGATATAAGATAATCCAAATACACAATGTCAAATTCTATGAGAAAGGTTAAAACATTTAAGAAGAGGAATAATTTATAAGTCATGTTATTAAAACTAATTTTTTTTATCGTTTTTTAATTCATCATCGAAAAAAAACACTTTTTTCAATGGAGTGTCAGTAAAAAGAAACTTCTAAAAAAAAAAACAAGAATAGAATAAAAATAGAAAGAAAAAGAAAATTTAAAATGACTGGATATTTTCAAAACTTTTAACCCACCTTTTTATAAATAAAAAAAAACAACATCTTTATTTATTTAAATGAAATCATCTACACCAGCTGATATTCAACCAGCTTTAAAAAAAAGAAGTAAAAGAGTAAATATTACAAAATCATTAAGTAAAGTTTTAGATGTATTTGAAAAATCAGCAAATAGTTTGCTAGATAGAAATTCAGAAGGATTAACGTCAAATCAAATAGTATTTAAAGTAGTTGATTTAACAGCTGATTCATTTGAATATGCTAAATTATTACAATTATTTAGTGAAAATGATTTTGTATTAATAAGAAATGAAAATGAAGTATTTTCACCTGATATTAGAATGACAGTTTGGAGAATGGAAAAAAATAGAAAAATTATTTTTGAAAGTCTTGCAAGAAAAATTAAAGAAACTAATGAACAACCAAAAAAACTTCAATTTCTTACATTTGAGCGAACTAAAACATTACCTATTGAATGTGAAATATTTGTTTCTCATGTTGTTTCAAATATTGATGAAATTTTTTCATTTGAAGGTGATCCAATTTTTGATGATGATGGTTATATTATTCAAATTACTACTGAAAAGTTCTTTCAGCAATTATTTGATCCATATGCTTCAACAGAATTTATTCAAATATTTGCATTTACTGGAAATCTTCTCTGTCAATCAACATATATTGTTAATCAATTTAAATATATTCATAATGAATATTCAAATCAATTAAAAAATGAAGAAAAATATCCTAAAACATATTTAGAAAATGTTCAAAATAGAATTGAAAGTGTGATAGAAATATTTTTAAAATATCAAATATTTCTTTTATCTAATGAACAAAAAATAGAAATAAATCAAATGTTTACTTCACCTATTTATTCTTCACAATTTATTACAAATATAAAAGAAATATTATCAAATAAAACTTCTGGATTTAAAAATCCAATTTCTACAAAATCTTTATTTAAGAAAGTTGAAAAAAAACAAACAAGAAGAAAGAAAGCACTTTCTATTTCTTCTCATCCTCCTTCAGAAACACCTAAAGAAGAAAGTCGTCCTAAATTAACTAGAACCAAATCAGGTGATCCACTAAATATTTTTGAAAGTGAAAATGCTAAAATTGGTTTTATTAGTATTGATAGTTTTATGAATATTGATTATAAAATTATTGCTGAACAACTTGTTGTTTATGATGTTAATGAATTTAAAAAAATTCCATTAATTGATTTAATAAATAGTGATGGTTCTGAATATTTTCAAAATTATATTAAAGCACTTAATAAATTAGAAGATTTCTTTATTAAAATTATGACTACTACTGAAGCTTTTAAATATTTTATTAAAGTTGCACAATGTTGTATTGATTTATATGATTTAAATATGGGACATCTTATTTTTTCAGTTATTGTAAAACAGTCAATTTCATGTAAAGAACAATTTGATGGATTAAAAAAAGGAAAAAAATTAATGTATAGTAAAATTTATGATTTATTTTCAATACAAAGAAATCTTTGTAGGTACAGAAATGCAATGAAAAAAATTCCTTTAGAATCTCCTAGAGTTCCTATTATTTCTATTTTTTTAAAAGATGTTATTTCATTTAAAGAAATGGAATCATTTTTAAATGGTAATATAAATTATATAAAATTTAGAGCATTAACAGAGACTATTGAAGCAATGGCTATTTCACAACATATTCCATATATTATTCCACCAATGAATATTATTCAAAATTTTCTACATTCACAAATGGTGTAAAATATACTTTTTTTTTAAAAAAAAATATCAAATTGTTATTTGTTTTAAATGATAATGTTTTTTTTTTATTTTTATTAAGTTTTGGTACAAATAAATAAATTAATTGAGTAATCTATATAATTCACCAACATTGAATAATACAGTCTTCATAGTTCCAAGTTTATTTTGGATATAATCAGTTACAAATGGACCATATTTTTTGATTGATTCATTTGAATAAACTAATTGTTGATTTTGAAAAATATTTATTTTTCCATCAATACCTGCATTTTCTTCAATTTCACATGAAACAAAGATATTTTTTTCTGAAAGAATATCAATAACTAAATGAAAACATTCAAGTCTTCTTTGGTCTTGCATTCTTCTTTTAGCTCTTTGTTCTTGTAACCCTTTTTTTACAAAATCATTTACTAATTCCTCTTCTCTTAATTTAACAAAAGCACTTACATCAATTCCATCACCATTACCAAATACTATTTCTGATATTTTTATAAATTCATGTGTTATCATTGTTTTATGTCTTGGTTTACTCACTTTAATTGAACAACTTTTTGATAAAAGAGCTAATAAAAATGCATAAGCATCACATAGGTTATTTGTTAACCGATATCTTCTTCTTTTATTGTTGTTAACCATATTCATTACTCTTGATTGATTGATAAGTATTTAAAATTATTTTTTTTTTGATATTTTTTCGTTCAAAAATAAGAAAAATATTTTTATTGTTAGAATATTTCTCTTTGAATCAATTGAAAATACACCCAAATTAATAAGACGTTTGTCAAAAATTTTGGAATTTTTATTGATTTATAATATTAAAAATACTTTATCGAGTTTTTTATCTATTTTTGATTTATAACAACCACTTTTTTATTTGTAATTCTGTTTTTTGTTATTAATAACAGAATAAATCATTATTTTTTTTTTGTTAAATATAACATTAAAAAGCATTTATTTTACAATGAATTTGAAATGAATAAAAAGAATAACATGAGATTAAGCCGAAAATAAGGAACTAAGAAAAAATTGGTGAAGAAACAATGGAGACATTCCCTAATGACTATTTGTTTCCTAAAGTTACTCCACTTCTTCCAATTACTTCAAAAAAGATAAAACTTGATGAAAGTACAAAACAAAAATATTTAACTAAATTAGTTAAATTAAAAGTTATTTGTGTTAGGCTAATGGATCAAATCATTAAAGCTGATCAAAAAGTTAAAGAACAAATGTTTGATGCTAATCAACAAATGAAAAAAGAAAGTTTAACATATTTTATAGCTCAACAAAGAGAAATGAAACAAGCTAGTGACAATTATTATATAACACAATTAAAACGGTTTAAGTTTCAAAAAAATGTATTAGCGTATGATTTTAATATTATTAAACAACATTCTGAAATCTTATCTGTTGTTATTTCTATGTTAGAAAAATCATATTTTGTTATTGAAATAAAAAAATTCTTTATATCTCCAATTAGGTTATTAAAAAAAGATGAAATAGAAATTCCACGTAAAGAATTTATGAATGTTTGTATCTTTATTTAATTCAATTAATAAAAACAATAAAATATATAATTATATTATAGAAACTAAATAAGAATTTATATTCTGCAAAACAACATTATGATGAAGTATTCACAAAATATTTAACATTAACAAATCCTCGTACAAAGGTATTAAAAACAATATTGGTTGATGTTATAATTAAAATTGAGAAAACAAGTGAAAGAAAATTTATATTTTCTCCTGATTTAATAGAACATTTTAATTATTGGTTTTGGGATTATAGATCTCCTTATTGGGAAGATATAAAACGATTAGTATTAAAACCAATTCAAAGTAAAGCTATTATGAATGAATTAAGAAATATTCGTAAAAGAATTATTAAAGATAATAAAATAGGATTTATTGGTGGTAGTGATATTTTAGATAGATTAATTGAAATAGTAGCATTTCCACGATTATATTATAAAACCATTCCTTTACCATTTGATTATCCAACATATTTTTCACATTGTAAAATTATTAAAGAAAAATATAAAGGAAATTCTCAATGGGATGGTAATTTTAATCAATTAATTTCCATGTGTAATGAATTAAATTTATTATTCATTCCAACTGACATTTTTAAAAAAGTAGATGAAATTGTTTCGAGTATTCCAAAATTATTATCTTCTATTCCTGATGGTGATGAATTACTTCAACATGTTGCATGGATTATAGGTAATTCTGATTTACATTGTCAAAGAGAAGTATCAGATATTTTATCAAATTGTTCACCATATAAACAATCAGTAGGTAAAATTTGTTATTCTGCAACAATATTTGATTTAGCATTGAAGCTAATTATCCTTTGTGATGATTGATAAAAATGTGTTATTTAGATTTAAAGAGGTAGAAATAGTAAAATAAAATGTAATTATTCATTAAATTCTTCATTTGCTAAAATTTAATTTAAATTCTTTTTAATTCCTCCTTTCTTTTGTTTTTAAAGTTCAAAAACAAAGACTTTTTTCTTTAATCTACCAAATTCAGTTCCCCATGCAATTGCAACATCTGTTAAATCTAAAACTGACTTGGCAGCATTACTTCTTAATACTTTATATTCTTCAGGATTTTGGAAAATTTTAATTGCTCGTTGAATTGCAAAAACAAGATCTCCATGTGCAAATCCTTGGAATACAAACCCATTTCCTGTTTTATCTATTGGATTATATTCAAAAACAGTATCTTTTAATCCTCCTGTTTGGAATGCAATAACTGGTGTTCCACCTAAGAATGATTCTTGTTGTACTAATCCACTTGGTTCAAACATACTTGGCATACATGTAAAATCACATCCCATATTCATTAATGGTCCATCAGTAAAGAATGCAGTTGGATCACACCAAAAACATTGTGGGAATGTTTGTCTCATTTCTTTCATTTTCATTGAACAAGCAACGGCATATGGATCATCCATTGGAGCCATACCTCCAATAATAAATTGACATTTTCCATTTGTTTCTTTAACTAATGACCAAATTGCATCTAATAATAAGAAAACACCTTTTTGTTCACAAATTCTTCCAACAAATCCAAATAATGGAATACTATCATCAACATTATTAAAATACTTTTGTTGTAATCTTCTTTTACACTCCCAATGATCTAATGTTGGTGATATTTTCTTTAATGCTTCTGTTCTATGAACAACTGAAATACCATTACTACAAGCAAATGGATGTGGGAATTGTCTTAAATGATATGATAATGGTGATCCTTTAAGAGCATCTTGCATATAACTTTTACTAACTGTTCCCCAGTTATCACTACATTTTAATGCACACATTGACATATTTAAAGCAGTTGGTCCTGGATTATTAACTAATTCTCCAGGAAGTTCATGAATATAAGATAAGTCTGTATCTGGATATAAATCTCCAATATATCCTTTTTCTAAATTATGAACTATATGGAAGAAAGTACATTGTTTGAAATAATCTCCAAATCCATATTTGGCATAAGCAGGAACCATTCCTGTAAACCAATCATTAGTAATAATTAATGATGGATGAATTCCTTTATCACATAATAATTGTAATGATGATTTACCTAATAATACTGCAGACCTTAAATGTCTTTCTGCATTAAATGGTGGATAAGCCATTGGGAAATTATCATAATTATGAAGGAAATATAAATCAACGTTATTTTCTCTTCCATAATGAACACCACAACTAACAGGTTCATGTGCAACTTCAACAGTAACACTTCCAATTTGTTGAATTCCTTCATTCTTTAAATAACCTTGTTGACCTTTTTTATTCATATTATAATATGGTGAAATAACAACAATCTCACAACCTAATTCTGCCATTGTTTTTGTTAATTCATTAATAAGAACACCAATTCCTCCAATAGTAGAAAACCTTCCTAATTCTGGTGTAACAAAAACAATTGTTCCTAATTTATTCTTTTCTAATGCAATTCTACAAATTTCTCCAGCAACAGAAGATTCTCTAGAAATAGTTTGTAAAGTATTTATTCCAATTATTGGAATTTTACGATTTCTTAACCCATCAATAATATTAATTTGATAAAATAATTCTTGAACTAAATCTGCAAGTTTGTTTTGTTCATTTTTAGCAGCTCCATCCTTTAAAGATTTTTGTAATGTTTGAAGATATTTAGAAAGGTCTTTAGCTTTATTTTCTTTTAAATCAGTAAATATTTCTTCAAAAATACTATTTCCAACAGCAGATTCTCCAGATTGAAGTAATTGCATACATCTTCTAATAGAACATTCTTGATGTTCAAGTGCAACTCTAACATTTGCATGTGGTTTATATAATGAGAATTGGAAACATGCAATATCAAATGGACCAAGTTTAATTGGAATATGTTCATTTTTAAGTTCAAAATAACTCATTAACTCTCTTTTATGAGTAACAACATCAATAACCTCAAATACTGCATCATCTGGTTGTTCATGCTTTAATTTTAATTCATGAAGATCAAAATGAACAGTAGTAGAACTATTTATGGTATTAATTGCTACAAGAGCAGCAGTTGCTGAATGAGAATGTTCTCTCATAATTCCAATAGTTCTATCAGATTTTGTTCCATCTATATTGTACATTGAAATAACTTTAATTTTACCAAAAATCATTAAATGTTCAACTCGTTCTCTAATTAATGCACGTTTTTTATTTAATTCAATATGGTTTTTATCATATGAATTTAATGGAGTTAAACATGGAATAAGTGGAAGTGATGAAACAAAATGAATAAGAGATGGTTGCATTGCTTGGAATTGATAAGCAAAAGTAGTTCCTTGTGGATATTTATCTGGATAATAAGGTGCTTTTGAATTTTCTAATTCTTTTATTTCATCATTACTACAAATTAATTGGAACATTGTCTTGAAATTAGGTGACCATAATGGATTAAGATCATCAATAAATGGAATGACTGTAGATTGAATAGAAGATACTAATTCTTCAGCTGGTGCTTCTACAAATAAGAAGAAATCTGGATTATTTGACCAAATATCACGTGTTAATTTTCTTAAAAATGGATTTGGATATCCAACAGTAATAGCATCATTTCCATAAATTGTTTGTGAATCAACTTCACACCCAGTTATTCCTTTTGCTGTTTCTGTATTCATTGCAGCAATTGGAAGTAATGAATCACAAATTGAAGTAATTCTAACTGCATCAATTCTATATTTTGTTTCAAGTGTTTTAATTTCTTCAACAGCTTTTTCCCAACATGCAATAGATCTATAATTCATAAAAACTGAATCTCCATTTCCTGCAAATTCATTATTATCTGTTTTACACATAAAAGCTCTATATGGAGATGACTCTGAAACTGAACTTGAAATTTCCATTGGGAAATCAACCATAATATTAATATCTGGTACATCAAATTCATGAACTCGTTCAATTAGTTGTTGAGCAAATGCATCATCTTCTAATATTCTTGATTTAGATGCATTAATATTAATTAAATGAACAGTATTAGCACCAATTTGTTCCATTAATTCAGATGTTAATAATTCTGGTTTATATCCCATTTCTGAAACTCCATAAATTGAAAGGCTTTTTGCTTTATTTGGTAAAACAATTGTTCTACTTTGAATAACTCCTCCTGAACATTGACATTCAACAAATTGACCATTAACTAAAGTACCAATAACAATATCATATTCTCCTGGTTGAATTGTATTTCCAATATTCATATTTAATGGCATATAAAATGTTGTTCTTTTAACTGGAGAATCAACGTTAAGGGAAGGAAGTTGTGGCACAGTAACTTCTGCAATAAGTCCTTTATTATTTTTAAGAGTATGTTCAAATAATGGATGTTTAAATGTATTTGTTAATGTTAATGTATCACCAACTTGTAAAATTTTCTCAATAAAGAATGGTTTAGTAAATTGATGAAGATGACCATCATATAAACAATTTAATAATATTAAACATGTTGATCTAATTTGGTCAATTGGATATCCTAATAAACTAATAAATAATTCTTCTATTTGATGGAAATGACTATCAAGGAAGAACTCATTTGACATTAATTTCTTAATAAAAACAACAATCTTTTGGAATAAAGTTTCTGGAAAATCTTTATTAACAAGTTCTACAAATTGTTTCTTAAATTCTACCATTTCTTTAGCAATTTCATCAACTTGTTGAAGTTTAGTATTAATACTTTTAAGAGTTTGAGTAAATGATGTTTCTGCTTCATTAAATTGTTTAGAACTTCCAGGGAAAAGAATAAGACTTAATTGATCAAGAGCAATTTTATAAAACATTAAATCATTTCTACCATTTCCTGTAATCAAAGCATTCAAATGATTTTGATGGATAGTTAAAATAGACCCTTCAGTAATTTTAAATTCTGGTTCATTAATAATACTTACTTTAGGAACAGCTTCTGACTTATCAATAAGAACACATTTTAATGAATAGTATTGAATAATCTTATAACATTGATCACCTCCTGAGATAAGTGCTTTATGAACAGCCATTTCTTGTGGTGACAATGTACTGACTTGTTGTAATGTCCCAAATTGGTCATTAAGGAGTTTATCTAGAATAGGTAATGAGATAGAAATTGACATCTAATGAATAATAATAAGATCTTCAACCCAATTTATATTTAGATGGAAGTGAACTTAAAATTTATTTATTATGAAGTTCAATAGATTCATTACCATTTCATTATCATTTAATTACTATAATTATGGAACTGTCACTTTTTAATTAGAAATATCCTGATTTTAGTATTGATTTGTGGCACTTTCTAAAATATTTTCCTTTTCGGTGGTTTTAATAAAATGTAAAATAAAAATCGCTTGTAATCAAATTATATTTATTTAATTTTATTTTTATTAGATAACAAATCTTAAACATTATTATTTGTTTATCTTAATTATTAATATAATACTCTTTCTCTATATGGTAATTAATTATGTTATATAATCTAATGTCAGTTATTTACTACTTGTTTCTTCTTTTTCCATACCTTTTATTCTATTTGTTAAAAATATATCATTATTTATAAAAAAATAAATAACAAAATTTAGTTTTTAACCAAAAATATATTTTTCTTATTTTATCATATTTTGTATTTCTTTCTTCCTTGTAGATGTTTTTAATTGATAAGATATCTTTATTTTCTTTTTTGTTTATCTTGTAAATAAAACAAATGTTTTAGAATATTAACAAATTTTAAATTAATTTCTTTAATATTTGTTATTATTCTTGTCTTTTTTGTTTTTTTTTTTCATACATTTCCATTAAATATTCTGCAGAATCAAAACGTTTAAACTTTTTTTGAGGCAATAGCCGTTTGTTGATGTCTGACCTTTTGGATAATGTTGGTTCAGATGTCAATTTTTTTCTTATTATTTGATCATTATTTTGAATGTCTGAAAGAAAACTCATATTGAATTGAATCTAAGACAATTGAGTTTGGTTGAAAAGGTAATAATGACATGATTATGATTTGATTATGATATAACTTATGAAAGAGAAACAATAAAAATGAAAAGGAGATTAATAAAGTGAAAAAGTTACCTTAAAGAAAAAAAAAAGGGTTTTTTAAAAAATAAATGAAAAATAAAAAATTATTGTAATAAGGTAAATTGATGAGTACCACTACTTCATTAAGGTCTACTATTCAACTTGGTGATTATTGCATATTAAAAAGGGATGAAATTATGACGATTGTTGAAGTGAAAGAAGGAGTTAAAAAACGTTTTGCTAAAAAAGAAGTTCAAGTTGACTCATTAATTGGAAAATCATTTGGGCAATGGGTTGAAGTTAAAGATAATATTTTTGTTGATGGTAAATCACCTGATGAATTAGTTGCTGAATTTTGTATTAATGATGGAACAATTACAAAAGATAATCGTAATTTACAAGACTCAAATTCAAATCAACAATTAACTGATCAACAAATTGTTGAAATGAAACAAAATGGATTAAGTGGTGAAGAAATTATTAAAGAATTATTATCTCATTCGGACACTTATGAAGGAAAAACTGCATTTAGTCAAGAAAAATATATTAAAAAGAAAATTGGAAAACATGTTGCTACATTTCAAATATTAGAAGCATCTCCAATTAATGTTTGTGACTATTATAATTTAAAAGGAAATTTTAAGGCTGGAAGAGTAAGAGAAGATATGTTATCATATATCATGTTTCATTCTGACTTACGTGAAAGTGTTGGAATTATGGAAAATTGTAATGGATTAATTCTTGGAAGTGTATTGAGAGCTGTAACACCAAATGTCAAAGTTTATACTGTAAAATATAGTGGAGAACAATACAGTCTTGCTACAGTATTAGCACCTCATTTTTCTGAGAGTCCAACAGATGACTGTCAGAAATATTCAGTACAAGAAAAATTATTACATTATACTTCATTTAAATATAACGTTGACGTTCTTCCACAAGTAAATTCATTAATTATTGTAACTGATGTTGAACCATTTGAAACTGTTAAAACATTATTCCCTTCATTGAAGAAATCAGGGTCTCTTGTTGTTTATTGCCAATACCTTGATAAATTAGCTCGATTATTTGATTATTTATGGAAAAAGAAATGTATTGTTTATGCAGATGTTATTGAACCATTTACACGAACAATACAAGTATTACCAAATAGAACTCATCCAAATGTTTTAATGGATTCTAATGGAGGGTATTTATTATATGGAATTAAAGTAGGAGAAATTTCAAGTTCAGAACCACAAGGTCTACAAGAAGAAAAAGAAATAAAAGAAGAAATAAAAGAACATAAATTAATGCAGGAGGATTGATTATTATTTTTTATTAGTTTTCTTTTTTTTTAAAAAAGAGTAACAGAACTTAAAATATTAAAAGGATGAATGAAATTATTGAGCAAGTTGCGCATGTTTTAAAAGGAATTACTCTTAAACAAGGAATTTCTATTGAAACTCAAATTGAATTACCAATTGAAATTTTAGAAGAACTTCCTATTGAATTATTTAAAGAAAAAGAAAATGCTGTAATTTTAATATTATCTAAATTACTGGAAATTCTTCAGTCATTTGAAAAACTTTCACTTTCAATATTTTTTAGAATTACAAAAGTTATTCAACGATTAATTGATTCATTAAGTAATGAAAAAAGTGGAGAAATAATACCAGGAATTGTTTCTCAATTTGAGGTTATTAGAAATAATGGAAGGAGTGAACAAGTCATAGAATGTATGAAAATTATTAAAACTATCATTATAAAAAGTTTTAATTATATTTCATCAAATAACTATCATAGATTAGAAATTATTATTAATAAATGGTTTATTCAAAAATGGAAGTTACAACCAAACAAGGTTGGAGAATTTTGTTTTGAACTTATAAAATCTTTAGGACATTCAATGAAACAAACTATTAAACAATTGAAAGAAGTTGGAGTTAAAGCTAATCCAGAAATGATAACACAATTAGATGTAAATGATAAAAATGAAATAGTAGAATGTATATTAAATGATATGATAGCTATTAGTAATTCAATTATTAATTGGATTAATGAAAAAGTAGAAGATAAAATTGAAGAACAAAAACAAGACTCTGATATTAGGTATAAAGGAAGAGAATTATTAAACCAATTAGTTGCTATTTCTTGGAAAGATGAAATAATTAAAAGTCAAGTAATTATTTCAAGTCAAATAATTGGTGCAATAGAAGTTATTATTTTTGAAAGAAATGAATCTCTCTTATTGTTTCAGGAAGATATTGAAAGAAGAATTATTGACGAGATTATTGAATTTAATCAAAGAAGTGATAAATTAATTAGTGTGTTAAATAGAAGAAAAGGAAGTAATGTAATAATCAAAGAAGATAGTAAATTGAATAGAGAAATTGAACAGAAAGTTATTGAAATTCTCATTTCTAAAGGAAAAGAAAGTAATGAAGAAATAAAAGATCAGATTATAGAAGAAATAATAAAAAGTAAATTTAAAAGAAATGCAAAAGAATTACTTTGTCCAAAGAAAACAATTAGTTCAGAACAAATCATTTCAATTCTTCTTGATTATCAAAATATACAAGAAATGAAAGAAATTATTCAAGAAAATAAAAAGAAAATAGAAATTCAAGAAGTTATTAAAATTTTAAGTAATTATAATTGGAGTGATATTAAAGAATTACAAATTGTTAATATATTCATTAATGAAACAAATGAATTAAGTGAAGAATTATGTAATGAATTAATGGAGAAAGTAAATCAGAATTTACCAATAATGATAGATAGTGATGAATGGGTATATTATTTATTTATTTTAATTAAAAATATCTTAAAAAAATATCCTTCTCTTCTTATAGAAAGTGTTTATAAATTAAATGAAGGACCAATTATTAATGAAAATATTTCAATGAATATTAACTCAATGCTTAACATAATTGGAATAAATAATAACCAAATTCCAATAAAGTCAAATAAAGAAGAAAGGAAAAAAAATAAAGAAAGAAATACTAAAATGAATATTATTCTTCAAAATTGTTTAATTGGATTAACTCATTATAATTCTGATATTAAAAATGAAGCAATTTGTATTTTAAAAATGAATATTAAATTAATTAAAAAAGAAGAAATTATTAAAGTTATGAATATTTTAAAATTCACAATTGAAACAGAATTAGAAAATGAAGATTTAAATGAAATATTAATTATTAATATTATTGAACTTATTAATATTTCTATTATAACACGTAAAAAAGAACTTAATTTATTTGTTGAACATCTTTTAAGAAGTTTTGGTTATAAACTTCTTGAAAGAATTCTTTATAT
The DNA here is from genome assembly GCF_000208925.1 of Entamoeba histolytica HM-1:IMSS. NCBI lineage: Eukaryota > Evosea > Mastigamoebida > Endamoebidae > Entamoeba > Entamoeba histolytica. The sequence continues at coordinate 3,758 of NW_001914950.1, read as the reverse complement.
TGAAAGTACACCATATAATAAATTATTTGAAATGAAACAAAAATTATTTGAAATGTTAGGTCATGTTTTTAATTATTGTTTTATTAATTATGAAAATACATTTGATTTTATTCTTTGTATTATTCGAATGATAAGTTGTAAACGATTCTTCTTATTACCAAAATTACAACAAAAAAATGATGTTGATATGATAGTAATATTAATCAAACAACTAAGTTTAATGAATTCAGATGTATTTAATAGTATTGTAATTCCATTATCTTTGAAAACAAAACTTAATAAAACTAATTTTGAAGAGCGATATTCTCGTATTTTTCAAATGCTTCTTGGAATTGATTATAAAGAAAATCAATACTTTATAACTCAAATATTATCTAAATAAAAAAGATAAATGTGATTATATTTGTTAATTTCTTAATTAGAATTTTGTCTATCAATTTCAATTCAAATAATTGAAGTTACCAATAGACTAAGCAATAATTGCTCCCCATTCAATGACATACTTTCCTGTTGGTCTTTGTCTTTCTTCAACACTATCAATTGTTGGGAGAGTATTAATACTTTCAACTTCTTCAAACTTTAATGCTATTCTATGGATTTGATTAAATCCACTTATTTTCAATCGTGCAATTTCATTGTCATATGTTGAATCACAAATTGTAACTTTGTAATACTTCTTATTTAATTTTACAATCCAATAAACAATAAAGTCATTGATTTCTCTTTCATTCATTCCTAATTTCTTTAACAATACTTCTAATTCATTAGTCATATTTTCTTTTGTTATTCCAACTTCTTTTCCTTTGAATTGTTCTTTCTTCAAACAAATACCTTCCCAGAATAAATAATCAAAATGTTTATTATTTATTTCAATTACACAGTTTGATACTCCATCACTACAATAAGTTCCTTTCCATTCATACTCTTTCTTGTCACTATCTTCTTTGATGACTTTTGGATTTGGGTAAGTAGTACCAATGTCTATAGCATCATTCAATTCTAAATGACAACAAAATTCTTCTTTCTCTTTAGTTGTATCATCATACAGTAAAATTACTGGTTTTTTTACATACATCCTTGTTTCCATTTCAGAACTTCTTTTTACCAAATATTCTGAGTATGAACTTATTCTTACAAGAATTGTTTGATTATGGGAGTCAATGTCTTTTAATAGTGAGCAAGACTTTACTGAGTCAAATGATATTCTTTTTGAAAGGTCTGGATACTGTAAATCTGTTGTATCAGCAAATTCATCCCAAAACTTTTCTTCGTAAGTAAAAAAATCAGTTGGAACTTCTTGTTTAATATTCTGTTGGTTAACTTTTGCTTGAATTATTTTAGAAATCAATTGTTTAATGTCTTCAATACTAAAATAAATATTTGCTGTAACAACAAAACTGAATAACATACTATTAAGTGTAATACTTTTAAAATATTTTGATGTTTTGTTTGTTAATTCTTCATTAAATTTAATTAAGTCAAACACAAAAGGTGTTTTACCAGAGTTAATAGTTACAGTTTCATACTCTCTCAATCCAATACCAAAATAATTCATTTCACAATTCAATGGAATAATTTTTATTAACGTCCCATTTCTTGTGTAAAAAAGACAATTAAGTTCATGAATATATCCACATCCAATGACATCACATGTTTTATAAGGTTCATTAAATACTTCTCCATTTCCATTTTCATTAAATAACTTTCCATCATCAGAATGAAATCCTACTGTTCCTTTATTCCATCCAACATGAGCATTTCTATCAATGTTTTCATTTTCTACAACACCAATTGATATAATTGGTTTTTTTCCTTTAACTTTAACTTCAATATATTCAATAAGAGTACTAATTATTTGGTACTTTCTTTTGTCAATACAAATTGGGATAACTTTCTTATTTTTTTCAAAAGGAGTTGATAGTTCAATATAAGGTTTTGATCCAATTGAATTTATGACAGATTTTTGTTTAGAAAATTGGTTAACATTTGTTGTATTATTAAATGTAACATATCTTTTCAACTCAGATTCTATTGTCTCTTGATTTAAAATTTCTTGTTTTACTTTGTTCCTCCATTCTATTTCATCAAATGAAGAAAGTTCAAAAACTTCTTTGATTTGGTTATTGGTTTTCTCTAACTCTTTTTCTTCTTTTAGTCTTTTTATTTCGTTCTTTAGAACTTCATTCTCAGATTTCATTTGTAGGATTTCTTGTGTAAGTTGTTGATTATCCATATTGATTTATATGTGGATTATTTACAACTGTTTAAATAATGCTTAATATATCAAAATAATATAATAATAGTAAATTTACTTCAAATTTAATTTATTTAATACTTCACTTTCATATGGTGGAAACTTCTTTTCATTTTTTTTTCTTGATTTTTAAAAAAAAATGTTTTGAATGAAAAAAAACCAATTATTTGATATTATCCACTTTCGATTTTATGAATTTTGAGAAGTGAATATTTCAATTTCTTCATTATGATATATTTGTATCAAAAAGTTTATTTCTAACACAATCAAGTTAAAACATTATTCTTCTTGTATACTGCCAGAGTCATTTATTAATAAACATAATGAAATAAGAAATAAATAATAAATAAGAAATTATAAAAGATGAAATAAAAATAAAACAGAATTGATTTTTCTTCTTTTCAATTTTTTTTGTTATTGTTAACAAAAAACAAAAAATACTAAAAATAATAAACTAATTATAGAAAATAATAATATTATAATTTTATTATTATATTATTAATATTATTAAATATTTATTGTTGTAAAAACAATAAAAATGATGTTTGTTTAAAAAAGACTGATGTTAAAAATAACACTTATTTTGATGTGTTTATAACGTGTATTAACTAATTAAACATTCATATTTTGAACTTATAATCAAATTAAATTAAAATGGATAATGTGTATATTAAACAAATAGAAGAATTGACAGAAAAAAAGAATAAACAATATACTATTTGATTCAGATAAAGATGATTGGAGAGAAGATACATCAGTATTTGGAGAAAGAATAATGAATAAAGAACATGTGATAATTATTGTTGAAGATTCGGAAGGAAATAAATTTGGAGGATATGTTAGTGAGAAAATTGATAGAGTTGGTGGTTGGATATATGATTCAAAATCATTTGTATTTTCATTAGAATCAAATAGAATGAAGAAATATGATATTAAAAATCGACAATATGCATTTTGTTTATATAATCAATATCATGATTGGTTGTTTTCAATTGGATATGGTGATATGGCAACGAAAAAAAGCAAATAATTGAAAAAGAAGAGAATGAATGATATAAAAGAATAAAAAGAAAGTAAGAAGTAGAATATGATGAAGAAAGAATAAAAGTAGAAAGGAGAGAATATAAAAAGAAAGAAGATAAAGTGTAATAAAACAAAAGAGATGATAAAAGAAGAAAAGAAAGAAAAAAAATAAAGGATGCAAATTTTATTTCAACAAATAAAAAAAGTGCAAAATTTAATGATGCAAAAATTAATGATGCAAAATATTTAGCAACATATTTTATTGATGCAAAATATTTTGAAATAAAAATAATTCATCATTTGATATTATTATTATATTTGATAATAAATTATATTATATATTAAATACATCATATTTCTTTATTATTTATCTTTCTTTTTATTATTTCATATATTAAATTATTATTCATTCATTTATTATTTATATTTCATTTATTAAATAAAATGAAAATGTAAAATATCAATCAATTAAATATTCATG
>NW_001914951.1:14562-55049 GCF_000208925.1 Entamoeba histolytica HM-1:IMSS | reverse complement strand
AATAAGAAATGAAATATATTTCATTTATATAAATTATTATTGTTAAATTAAAATAATTAATTGATTAAAATTTTCATTTCATTTTGTTATTCAATTTTATTTATTGTTAATTTTTGTTCATTTATTAATTCTTTCTTCTTTCATTTTCTTCATTAATATCTTTATTATTCTTTTTATTATTTTTCATAATTTCATCAATCATTTCATTTGTTTTTGTTTTGTATCTTTCATTTTGATTTTTATCACATTCTTCTATTTCTTTTATTATACTTTCTGATTTACATACACATTCTCTAATTTCTATATATATATTATATACTTCTTCGTTTTATTCTTTATTTTATATTCAACTCTCATTTTATATAATGTGTTTAAATATCAAATAACATAACAAAATAAACAAAGAAAAATGCATCTAAATAATTTACAAAAATGAAAAAAAGATGCAAAATAATTTGCATCCATAGAATTTTCCATTTATTATATTTTGCTCATAAAATAAAAATAAAAAAATAAAAAATATGATAAATACAGAATATATAAATATTTATGTTTATATTTTATTATCATTTATATTCATTTTGTATGAAATATTAATGAAATAGATGATTTGATTATTCATATTTAATTATTTTTATTCTTTTTATTATGTTATTTATATGTTATTTATATATTTATTTTTATATTTATTTCTCTGTTTATATTATTTATATCATCTTATTCTTCTTATCTATATATTATTATATTATTCTTATTTTATGTTTTTTATGTTTATATTATTTAGATTTTCTTATTGTTATTCTTTTCTATTTAAATGTATTTTATTATTTGTTTATTCATCCTTATCATTTTTATATTATTATCATTTATATCTATTTTCATTTTATATTTATTCTCTTTTGATTTATATTAATATTAATTTTATCTTTTATACTTTGATTTTATTATTATATCATTGATTATCATTTCTCCTTTTATTTATCATTTCTATATTTATTATTCTTTTTTTCTATATTCTATGTTATATATTCATATCATTTTCATTTATATTTTATCACTTATTATATGTTATAATAACATAACACATATGATTGAATATATAATAAACATCATAATGAAGTTATACATATAAATAATAAACATAAAAAAGAGTAAAATATTTTTCATTAATAAAATATTGTTAATCATTTTACACAATTAAATTAGACACTTTTATTTCATATTTCTAATTTTTACAATAAAATTACACTTTTTATTTCTTCTTTTCTTATTTTATTACATCTTTGTGATTTATTATTTTTATATTCTTCTTCTACTTTCTTTTTATTCTTTATTATCTTTTATTCTTTTTATATATCTTTCTTTCTCTTCTTTTTTTCTAATATTTGTTTTTTTTTCGTTGCCTGTTTCTTCCAATAAATGAAGTATGTATTACAGTACTTTTAACATAAAATGAATGAAACAATACAATTGTAATTCAAATACAAATATCAAACACACAAATAAGAGAAATAAAAGAAAGTTCAAATAGAATAAATAAAAGAATGAAGAAATCATTAGAAAAAGATTAAATTGAATGAAATAATAAATGTAATAGAATTAAATGAAAGAAAACATTATGTAAAGAAATTGTTTGAATTTGTGACAAATGAATTAATTGATATTTAAATAAATGAAAATTGATGAATATATAAAAAGTACAAACTAAGCATTGAATGTTAATGAATTGACATTAACAACATGTGTTTATTGAATATAAAAAGAAATGTATTTCTCTAAATAATAAATATTCAAGAATATAGAACTATGACTAGAAATATTCATTCTAAAATACTCGGCATTGTTATTTTAAAATAATATTGACATTGTAATAAAAAGAATTAAAAAGAAAAACCAATTCATTAATAATAAAGAATGACTAGTTCTCATTGAATATGAATCAATAACATCAATTACTATTCATAAATACATACAACCAATAACAATTTGACCATATCTAATCAAATACATATTATAACACTTTTCTTTTATTCATATGGATGTTAAAAAACTGAACATTGGATTTAATGTTTCTTATTCAAAATAAATGAGAATTAAACAAATTTTGAATCAAAATAAACTTTTAAATAATGAAATAATTTGTATTTATTCTTTTGTGTATTTGAGTTTTATCTTCTTTTCATTCTTCTATTCTTCACTTATAGTTACTTCAATCCCCTTGTAATAAAAATTCTTGCAATCCAAGTATCTTTCTGCTACTATTTTCCCAATTGTACCACATTGTAACTTTTGAATTTTTACTAACTTTGTATCTTCTCCTATATTCCAAAAATTTATTATAGGTGATTTAAATGTTAATGTGGATGTAATATTTCCAATCATTAATTCTTTAATGTCACAACCAGAAATCTCAACCACCCTGAAATTAAATGTATGTAGGTCAATGCTTAATTGATTGTTCAACCCACATAATATTAGACTTTTTCCTCTTTTGATACTCAGACAGTTAATGTACTTTTCCTCATATGGTAAAGTGTTAGGTTCAGACAACCACGTATTTTTTAATACAATGACATCTAACCGAGTGTCAATACCAACTCTCTTTATTTTGCCATGGTCAATCCAAGACATCTTAAGTTTACTATTGTCAAATGAAAATACTTTTAAATCGTCAATACAAACCTCTCCACTAATAAAACATCTTTTTGTTCCCCGAATCTCTTTTAATCGAACTCCATTATTAACAAAACAAATATTACACTGCTTCATATTTAATCTTTTCACTGCAAGTGGTAATGTTAATTTATTCTTAACTTTATCTAATGAGATTTCAGTGACATTCATAAACATACTTAAATTTGTTTCAACTGATGTCTTGCCTTGATGCCTGAAAAAAAGCTTAGAAATTTCATACTTTTCTATTATATTTGCTGTTTGTTTCAAATCCTCTGTATTTAGTAATGTTGATTCATATGATTTTAATTGGAAATTTTTATTTTTTGTACTTATAATGAATGAATATTGACTAACACTCAAATATTCATCTTTTGGTGCTTCAATATCTCCTGAATAATAATGAATATTTGGATATGACTTATCAATTTTATTCTTATCGAGAATATTTTGTGTCTTATTGTTTGTTTGAATAAGATATAATTGTGCTTTTGAATGAGTTGAAATGAATTTTGTTTGAACTAAACAAAGAACATTATAGAAATCCGAATAAACGATAATTTTTTGTATTGATTTAATTTGAATTATCTTTTCTATTACAATAACTTCTTTATATTCAATTGTTATAGTTAAATGAATAAGATTTCTGTAATTATTAATTCCTTTAATAAATGAATAAATAATAGGTCGAGTTATTCTTATTTTTCTAACTTTTTCTGCAAACCATTTTGTTGAGAAAACTGTTGTAGGCAATCCTTTGTCCCATGTCCCAATTTCCATTAATGGCATATTACCTGCTTCTTTCATTTTTGGTGTACAAAATGACTTTGAACAATAATATGTTTGAAGTGCTGGAAATATTTTATTTATTTGACTGAATGTGTAAAATTGGCTTAGTTTGTATGGATTAATAAAAACTGTTGCTATTGCCTCTCCACATTTTTTGTTTATTTGATTAAAATTACATACATCATCCATTGTTTCTAAATAGAACAATACATTCTTTAAAAAGACATTTTCTAGACGAATAGTTGTCATACAATTGGATGAATAAATATTAGTTTTTAATTAAATTGAATAAATATCAGTGTTTAATGTGATTTTATTGAGTTTTTCTTATAAAAATATATCATTCTTCTTTGTATCTTTTTTAATTAAATAAATTCTTAATTTAACTAGTTTCTTATTAATTTTTTATAAATTAATTAAATTAGTTTTTATCTCTTAATTTACTTTTTTTTAGATGAGAAAATTTAACATTCTTTTATTATTTTTCACAATGAAATATTATCTTTTTTAAAAACAATACAAAACGCTTGTTTATGTCTATAAGAAATGAAGAGATAACTACGTTATTATCATTTAGGATTAAAAAGTTTTTTCATTTTTTTAAATTTTCTTTATATTAATAGAAATAATATTTTTGTTATTTATTTATGTTATTAACAAATGAAGAAATTTATAATTTGTTTTAGAGGTAAAATTAAATTGATAATCTGAGGTTATAAAATAAAAGAAAAATACAGAAATTGTTTTGATTATTGTTTTTTGTAAAGCCATAAATTTCAGGAAAAGGAAAAAGGAAGATATTGGTGCAAAAACATGTCACTCTAACACAAAATTGTTAAATCATTTTTTAATCAAAAAGAGAAAAAAAAAAGAAGAATTAAAAAGAAAAAAGAAAATATAGTTCATCTTAAAAAATTACAGAAATGCTTGGTGGATTATGGACATTCAATATGGATGATGGCTTTCTTGAAGCCTTCGTAAGAGGATTAAAAAGTGGACTTCTTAATGAAACAGATTATACAACATTAACTCAATCAAACACCCTTGAAGATATGAAGGTGGCATTACTAAATAGTGATTATAAAGATGTATTTCAAAACGAGCCATCACCAATTACTGTATCTACTATTAAAGCAAGATGTACTGACAAATTAGTTTCTGACTTTTTTACTATTCAATCACAAAGTTATTATCCATTAAGTAAATTTATGGAATTTCTTACAATTCCTTATATGATAGATAATGTTATTTTGCTTATTACTGGGACTCAAGGAGAAAAGGAAATGGAAGAATTAAAAGAAAAATTACATCCATTAGGTCTTTTTAAAAATATTGAATCTCTTTCTATTACTAAAACAGTAAATGATTTATATCATTATATTCTTATTGATACACCATTAGGAAATTATCTTAGTGATTGTTTAAGTGAAGAAGATTTAACAGAATTAAATATTGAAATTATTAGAAACACTTTGTACAAAGGTTATTTGGAAGAATTTTATGCTTTTTGCCAAAAACTTGGTGGAGAAACAGCTCGTGTTATGGGTGATATTTTAAATTATGAAGCTGATAGAAGAGCTATCACAATTACATTGAACTCTTTTGGAACTGATTTAAGTCGTGATGATCGTATGAAGTTATTCCCAAATGTTGGTTTACTTTATCCAGTTGGAATGAATGCATTAGCAGCTGCAACTGATATGGAGGGTGTTGTTAAAGCTGTTGAATATGTTCCAACATATAAGGCATTAATGAATTTACATGCTGCAGATGATGCAGGTGAACGTTCATTAGAAGAGATGTTCTTTGATGAAGAAGTAGAAATAAATAAAAGTGCATACTATACTCAAATGGGTTATGGTGTTTTTTATTCATGGCTGAAATTAAAAGAACAAGAAGTAAGAAATATAATGTGGATTGGTGAATGTATTGCCCAAGACCAAAAAGAAAAAATCAATCAAAACGTTATTAGATTATTCTAATTTAATTCTGAATACTCTTTTAGTTTTTTTATTATTCTTATAAAATAATTCTCAAAAACTATTAAATATTATAATGTCTTTTATTCTTCTTTTAATCATTTCTTTCTCTTTCGCTTTTACCTTTTCAGATGAAACAAACCTTGACCTTGTTGTTATGGATGAGCTTGATGACCAAATTGCAGAAAATTCACCATACAACCCAGCTGCTTATGCCAAAGCTCAAGAAGCTTTGAATAAATTATCAAAAAAAACAGTAAAATATCGTAAAACCCGTGATAGTCGTTTAAAGAAATCTGCAAAAGTTGCTTGTCAAATGACAGCACGTACTGCAGTTCATAAAGGCTCTCAAGACTTCCATTGAGAGAAAGGAATATTGAATTTCATTTATTCTCAATTTGGTTTAATTTCATTGAACTAAGTAATGTACATATTATACATATTTTTAATAAAGGTTATAGAGAAGTTTTAAATAACTTATTCGAAGACGCAAAAAATCAATTTGTTGTTCTGGTTTTTTAATTCCAAAGTTAATTCTGATATATTGATTTATTGTTGAATTGTTTAAATATTGATAATACATAAAATTTCCTTTTTCTTTTATTTCTTTAAATAACGTTAGATCAAATATTGGATTCCATTTTTCTAACAGTGCTGTATGTCTTTCTAATTCTTTTAAATATTTTGGGTTAAGTTCTAACTGTTTCATAAACCTAATTACACTTTCTACAAATACAGCTTCTAAAACAATTTCATCTTTTCTATGTTTTGTAATAAATGTGTTTACAACATTTTTTTGCATAATTTCTTCATTAACTGTGACATTAAACTCTTTCCAATTTTTCACAGTTACACCATACTTAGATAAATTATATAGTATTTTTTCGCTTAGTTCTTGTCGTTTTTTATGGAATAATTTATTGAAACAATTATGTAATATTTGGTCAATATTTTCTAATGCATGGTAATAGTTATTTTCTCCTATTTGTGTGATTATATCTTGAATTTTTAAATAAAATCTTTTGTGTGGGTAAATAGAAGGAGGATTAATTTTTTGAATAATCTTTTTAACCTTAAACACTTTGTTAATTGTCCTGTCATTTCTTTTCGATGGCTTCATTACTTGTTTTTAAATCCAACTTTCAAGTTCATTTTCTTAATTCTTCACTTCAATCTAATTTCTTTTTTTTCTTTTTTTTTTCTTGAACTACTTGATCAAATTCTAATACAGATTTGAGGCTTTTTTATTACTCATTTTTTTTTCTCTCTGTATTTCCTGAAAATATTAAAGCTTGTTGAATATCATACTTAGAGACTATCAGCTTGGTTCTATAAAATGGGATAAATTTTTAGGGTTTAGACTTTCAATTTAAACTGAGTGTTATATTTATTAAAAGGTATTGTTTGATACTTTTAAGAACAATACTCTTTTTCATGAAGATAGTTAAATAGGAGATGATGTCTAATAAAAACTATTAGGCAGTTAGATATAAAAACAAGAGTTTAAGGTTGTGCTATTTTCTTAGTGAAAATTTGAAATTTTTATATATAAAAAAACTATTCTCAAAAATAAAAAAATATCAAAGATAAAGACATTTAACTGAAGATAGTCATTTATTATTTTCAAACTTGAAGATAAAAGATTTTAGTATGTTTACTCAATCATCTAAATTATTTTTAGATTATTTATTATTGTTTTTATTTATAGACTCTTTTGGTTTTGTTCATCTCTTCAAATGAAGAATTTAATTTGTTGAATCTTATAACTACTACAAATAAAAGTTTATAACAAAGACTTTCAAATAACTTTTCAAAAAGACATATACAAGTTTGCCAATATTAAGAAATTTTTCTTAATATAAGCACAAGACTATCTAAACAATTTATATTAAAAAAATGAAGGCTTATTTATGACTACATTCTAGAAAGTGTCTTACCTTTTATAAATATGAATGAAAGGTGTTAATGAGCTTTTCTATTTTTGGATAAATATAAAATAAAAAATAGTCATTCTTTACAACGAAGGTAAATTAAAACACTTTTAAGCTTGGAACTTTAAAATACACAAAAGAATAAAAAAAATAATGGAAGCTTTATACCGAAGGTCTTGTAGAAAGTTTGAGGATAGGGAGGTTGAACGAGAAAAAGTTGAGCAAATCCTCAAGGCAGGAAGGTTTGCACCAACTGGAAGAAACAATCAAGAACTGATTTTTCATGTAATTCAAAATAAAGAGTTATTGCAACGATTAGTTAAAGAAACACAAGAGGCAATGAGAAAATCACCAGAGCACGCTATGATGGCTAATAACCAAATCACTTACGGAGCTCCTGTTGCAATTACTATGACGTGCAAAAAGGATATGATGAGATGGGCTGAATTTGACTGTGGATTTGCTTCACAAAATATGCTTGTTTGTTGTGAAATGCTTGGACTAGGGGGATTACCTCTAGGAATTATGAGAAGAACACCAGAGCCATGGTTGAAGGGATTGGGTTGTGGTGATGATGAAGTCCTTCTATTAACTATTGCTATTGGGTATAAAGATAAAAGTGAAGAGCCACATGAAAAAGAGTTAAAGAGTGAAGTGGTTTACATCAATTAATTTATTTCATTTTTGAGGTATTTTTGAGGATTTTAGCAACATTTATTTCGATGAAAGAAATAAGTATGAAATAGAAGTAAGTATTTGAGTGACAAAAGAAGAAAGAGGTGAAAGTAGTTTTATTCAATGGATAGAAAGTAAGTTCAAAGACAGATAGATGAAGGAGAAAGTTTTTGAAAGAAAAAGTCGAAGAAAGAACAAAGAGATAAGAAAATGCCACACATTAAGAGAAAGGAAATTAAGAGTAAAAGAAATGATGAAGAGGAGAATCAAGTATTACAAAGCAAAAGAGTGGTAATGAAAAGAAAAATGGTAAAGAGACAATAACAGTACGATGATTGAACAAAATGATGACACAGATTAATGAGAAGTGTGGAATGAAAACAATAACCAATGCAAAAACTAGAAGGAGGAATAAGTAAGAAATGAGATAAGAAGAAGACAAAATAGAAGGAACAATGAAAGGAGAAATGACATAAATAAAGCATGGAAAAGAAGCCAAGAACAAGAAAGAAATGAACTAAAGAATAAAAAATGAAAAAATGATAAAAGTGGAAAGATTTAGAAAAGACAGAAATCAAGTGAGGATAAATGTAATGTGAAAATCAAAACACATAAAACAGAGGAAGAATAAGAGAAGAAGTTTGATAGAAGTATTTAATAATGAAAAACATGAAAATGATGAGAATGATAAGACTTTTCCATGACGAATAAATATATATTTTACATATGAAAGAAGAAATAAAAAGGAATAACAGTGAATTATTTTAACAAACATAAATCATATAGAGAATGAAGACAACAAACAGATAATGATTATTAAAATGAATAGATCAAACAATGACAAAACAATGAAACACTGAATAATTTTAATACAAAGAAAATAATAATAATAAGAAAGCACTATTACATATGAGGAATATCTACTCAAATGAAGAAAAATGACAATGAAAAAAGAATTAACGAAAATATTTCATAAGAATATTTAATGAAGATGGAGTGAAGAAAAAGGAAAGATGGAAAGACAACTAAATGTCAAAGACAAAACAAAGTATCTAAATAATAACTGACAACATATTCAATGACTGTAAAGTGACAGAACAGTACTTATATTAAATTTGTGAGAAACAACATAAGAACTGAATTAATGATTAAAATAAAGTGACTACAACATAATGAAGTACATACATAAAGAAACACAAAGAAATAATAGATAAATGAATGACAAGTCTATATTTCATGATATGGAGAAATAGTTGAGAAGTTATTTGTGTACTACCGATGAAAATATGAACAATCCGAAATACAAGTGATAGTTGAATAGACTAAAACAAAAGAAAAAGACAATAGAAAGAAGTATAGAAAGTTATATAAAGAAAAGAAAGAAAAAGATAATAACAATAAATACCAATGAATAAAGTGAAAAATAGAATAAACCGAATCAAAAAAGAAAAAAAATACATAATAAAGATAATAAATAATGATTTAAAACAAATATTAAAATGATATAATTGAATTGTTTTTTTTTTCAATAATTCAAGTATTTACTATATATTAATACTGTTTGATATTAATGACTTTCTTTTATTCTATAATGAAATACTAATAATCAACCATTAATAATAATAAATAAATTTAACTTTATTGATAAATAAATTAACAATGATACTTAATATATTGTTCATTTTTCATATAGTTCATGTATTTCTCTTTAATACAACCATTTTCAAATAAAATTAACTTTTATCCAATTGATACATGTCCTTTCTTAACTCAATTTACTTTCACTAAAGTAGTTGTCTTCTCTTCTGTTCAAGTAATCTTTGGTTTTTTGTCTCCTTTTCTTCAATGTGTTCTTTCTTCATTTCTTCATTTAATCATATCTTTCAGACATCATCTTCATCATTTTTACTTTCTCTTTCCAACAACATGTCATATTGATATATCTGGTGTGTTATACCCATCGAATGATGTTAAATTATCATTGATTCTGTTGTTCCACTCTGATGAAATTAATACTGTCTCAAAAATTCACACAGTCTCAAAGCAACTTATCAAATCATCTCTTTTTATAATGTTCATTGTCCAATGGATATCTTTTCCATTGTGTTACATCACAACAAATTATATAATCTTCTATGGGATTGCACTTCTTTATTTTCTTCTGGTGATTTTTTCACTCTATCTGTCATTTTCATCACCATCATCTCAATCAAATCAATCACCAACATATGATGTATTGAATCAATTATTACATTCACTAACACAAAAGAGATGTGAATATACTAAATTAACAATTTATATAACATCTCAATACTACTCATTTGAGTATATTCAACCATTTCTTCAATCTTCTCATTTAGCAAACAACTATATTTTAGTCTTTGACACAATTGGTGATGATATTGTTCTTCTTTCATCAACATCAAAACACAATACAAATAATCAACTCAATAATGCAATTGAAGATGCTGCTGAAGCAGAAGGTATTCCACTTACTAAAAGCTCTTGTTCCTCACCATCTTCAGCATTACTTTCTCATTCATTTGAAACATCTGTTATAACATCAAAAGACTGTCATTCAATAATGAACAAAGATGAATCAAAGATTAAACAAATAGTGAAATTAATTAGTCGACTTGTGATTCAAGTCGATACAATTGGAATTGAATAAAAATAAATAATTGAGTATTAATCGAAATAATTTCTAATGTTCTTGCATATATGATGTTAATCAAATCATTTTATTTTCTACAAGTTCTACATTGAACATTCTATTATTTTATATTTAATGTTTAATATTATGCTTCATAGTTTTAATTATTTTGTTTTTACTTCTTTATTATCATATTTCATTTTTTCTTTATTTACTAATCTATTAAATGAAATTACTACTCCATTTATTTCAATATTTATTATTCTTTATTATTCTTTATTTCTTTTCATCAATTACTCTTCATTGATATTATGATAATACAATATGTCATATCATTTAATAGAATAATTTTCTTCTTTTTATATTCATTATATTTCTCGTTGTCTTTTCTTTTATTACTTTTATATTGTTTCAATGAATATTTCTAATTATTTTTCTTATTAATTAAATGTAATTCATCATTTATGTTAATGATATTATCTTAATTTTTGTATCTTTCATTCAAAACAGTATTTTATTTCAATTTCTTTTTATTTAATCTCATTTGTATTTCTTATACAACTTCTTTTATTTTATTGTAACATCATTATTTGTATATTTCATTTGTCTTTCTTCTATTTTCTTGTTAGATTCATTCCCTATTTTATTTCTGTTGTTTCTAATATTTTCTTTTTATTAATTTCTCATCTTATATTTTATGTATTTATTCTTTCTAATACTTTAATTTGAACTTTTTCTTCTTATTGTTTATTTATTCTCTTGTTGATTTTTATTTTGTATTATTTCTTTTGTTTAGTTCTTCTGTCATATTCATTTCCCTTATATTTCTTTTATTTCATCATTTCATTTATTTTATTTATTTTATTTTGGAAATAGAGATATGTCTAATTTCTTTTTCTTATCATCTTCTATTTCTTCATTTCTTCTACAATATATTTGTATTATTATTTTTCTTTTATTAATTCATCTATTCTTTTCTTTGAAATTAATAATTAATGTTTGTACATTCCTCTATTTTCATTCACTTTATTGTTGATATTAAAATATTTTTCATCATCATTCGTAGTGTTATTTTCTTTTTATTGTTTTATTATTGAATTATATTCTATTTTTCTTTCTATTGTTGTGTTGAATTTCATTGTAATGTACCATTTAATAGTTTTTTATTTTATATAACAGTTTCTTATTAATGTATTCACTTTCATTATTTATATTGATGTTTGTCATTTGTATTATATGTTCTTAATTTTTATTTATTTCTTATTTAACTATTTAATTCAAATTATTAAATCATTTCTTATTCTATTTCTTTCTTGTATTTCTTTTCTAAATATCATCTCTTGTTTTTTGATATTCAATACTTTGCTCATTTCTTCTATTTCTACTTTTATCTTTTTCATATGGTAGTTTCATTCTTGATAATGTTGATATTCTCAATACTCATTGTGTGTTTTTATCACAAATACCATTTTTCTTCTCAAATTCTTTCAATTTTATCAATTTTTCATTATCAACTTATTGTTTAGATATGTTTGTTTTTTTTTTCTTTTGTGTATGGTTTATTTCTTCTCTTGTTTTTCTGTAATCTCATGATTTTCAATTGTAATTTGTTGATATTCTGTGTTTTCTTAATTTCTTCTTCATTTCATCATATTTTCTTTCATTTTCTTTCATTCAATTCAGAGATAATGTTATTTCTTCTTGTTTCATATTTCAATGTTTATTCTTTCTATTTCTTTTATTTTACTTTCTCTTTCTGTATTTTCTTCTTTTCAATACAAGTATATTGTTTCTTTTTATTTGTATTTTCTTTTTATTCTCTTTTTATTTTCTAACTATGTTTTGTGCTTTTTCTATCATTTTATTTGAGATGATTTGTTCACCTTCCTTCTTCTTCATTTGTTATTCTTTAATCTCTTCTTCTATTTTCTTGTTTTGGTTTTGAAGTGTGGTAATTTCTTCTTTATCACTTTCTTCTTTGTTTTGTTCTTGTGGTTTTCCTTGTTTTCTGTGTTATTTATTATTCTTGCATTTTTGCTTTCATTTCTTTGTTTGAGTTTTGTTTTTACTTTCTGCTTCAAATGTTTCAATACATTGTCCATTCTCTAAATTCTTCTTTAATCCTCTCAATTGTTTTTTGTTTGAATATACTCCATGTTGATTATCAGATACTTTATTTACCTTCTTTCTTCTTGAGTATTTCTTCATATTCTCATTTCTCTATTCACTTCATACTCTTTCTGTTTTCTTTTTTTCTATCAGTTGTTGTTAGTCATTTATGTTTGTTATTTGGATAATCATTTTCATCAGTGTGTTTATCTGTTTCTTATTTGTTTTTCTTTGTACCTTTCTCTTTCTAATTTCTATGTATTTCTTTTATCATTCATACTAATGTAATTCAGTTTAATGAGAATGAGAATCAAACTCTTGTATGATGTTGGAATTCCATGAGTTGAATATTTTTCTTTACAATACACAATGATGTTAGTCAATAAGCAATGCAACCACAATTGTTAAGTTTTGCAATTGAAAAGAATTAAAAGAAAGAAAAGAAAGAAAAAACAAACTAAAAAAATAAACTAAGAAAAGAAATAATTGAATGAAGTTCCAATTTTGTGGAGGATTAAATGTTCCAGATTGGCTTTTAAAAGAAATTGGAACAGTTCAACGTCTAAGTAATGAAGAGGTTAATGAAATTAGCATAGAAATAATTAATAATATGATAAAGAAAGAAGGATTTAAGAAAGAAGAAATAAGTGACATTTGTGAAAGACGTCAATTGACGGAGTCAGATTTAAGAGGGATTATAACAGCAATAAGATTTGTAATATGTTCGTCAGCACAATACGATATTAGTAGTGAAGTATTATTAGAAGAAGAGCTTGAAATTGGAATGGATATAGAAATTGCAGAAACGATATCAAAAATATATGGAGAATATAAAGAAAGTTTACAAGGGATATTAACACAAATGACACTTAAACTACCACACATTCAAAATCAAGAAGGGATTCAATACAACGTCATAACAAAAGATGAAATTACTAATGAAAGTATTAAACCATATGTTATTATTCATATTAATACACAAACAAGTTCATTTGATTTAGTTCTTCAAGAAGATCAAATAGAAAGAATGATAATATCAATAAAAACAGCAATCCAAATAATGAAAAAAGGAATTAATTAAAATAAAAAGAATAAAAAGAATAAATAAATTAATAAATTAATATTAAATTTTCATTAATAATTAATTAATTAATTGTTTTTATTTATTTATAAGTCAGCAAAATTTTCAGGTAATTCATTAATTTGAGTTGAATAATATCTTTCTAAATCTCTTAATTCTTCCATTTCATTTTTTAAGACAAAATTGATAGCTATTCCTGTTCTACCAAATCTACCTGATCTTCCTATTCTATGAATATACACTTCTCTATTTAATGGCATATCATAATTAATGACTAATGAAATTTGAGTAACATCAATACCTCTTGCCCAAACATCAGTTGTAATTAATACTCTTTTTTCTCCTTTTCTAAAGATATTCATAATATAATCACGTTCTTGTTGTGGCATTTCTGAATGCATTGAAATTACTGGAAAATTCGCTTTCATCATATTTTCTGTAAGCCAATCGACTTTTTTTCTCATATTACAAAATATTACACTTTGTGTAATTGTCATACTGTCATAAATTTCACATAATGTATCAAATTTTTGTTCTTCTCCTTCCATTTCAATAAAATATTGTTTAATTTCTTCTACTGTAACTTCATCTCGTTTAATTAATATTTCTATTGGTTTATTCATTATTTTTGTTCCTATTTCTATAACATCAGGTGTAAGTGTAGCTGAACATAATACAATTTGACGTTTAATAGGTAAATATTTAAATATGTCATAAATAATTGGCATAAATCCTTTATTAAGCATTTCATCTGCTTCATCAATAACAAGTGTTTTGATATGTCTAACATTTATTACTCGTTTTTTAATTAATCCCATGATTCTTCCTGGAGTGCCACTTATTACTTGACATCCTTTTTCAATTGCTTTAATATCTTCTTTTTCACTTTTCCCTCCAATACATCCTCTTACTTGAATAGCCATATATTGTGATAATCCACTAATAACTCTTTCAGATTGAACTGCAAGTTCTCGAGTTGGTGAAATTATTATTACTTGAACTTCTCTTTTATTACTTTCAACATTTTGTAAAATCCCAATAGAAAATGTTGCTGTTTTACCTGTACCTGATTGCGATTGTGCAATAACATCTCTTCCTTTTGTTATTGGAACAATCCCTTTTTGTTGAATTCCTGATGGTTTAGTATATCCTTGTTGATAAATTCCTTTAAGTAATTCATCTTTTAATCCCATACTTTCAAATGTTTCATAAATTTCAATATTCTCTTTTGTTTTGTTCATTCTGTTTTATAAAAAATTTGTTTTCTTAAAAACAAAAACCCTTTTTTTTCTTGTTAATTTATTTATTTATTTTTAATTTGTTTATTTTTTATTTGATTTTCTGTAATGACGCTAAATACGTTTCTTTTGTAATAATTCCTTTCCTAAACCACTTGTCAAAGAATAATTGGTCAACGTCTTTGTCTAATTGAAAGCTAACAATCCTTTTAATATTTCTATCATTCAAACAAAAGTTAGTCATCAAATTCTTTTCTAAGTCTTCAATGTTTATTACTTTTTTTCCAAACAATGCTATTGCAATATCAACTGACTCATGAATAATATTTAATTCTTGTTGTATAAAATAAATCCCTGTTTCTTTTGAAATTAATTGTCTGTTACAAATTTGTGCTATCTTTTTAATTCTCAAATTATTTTCACATGTTTCATCCTCTGCAAGAATTGTTCCTTTAATATTATGAAGTAAATTATATTTAATTTTTGCAATTTCCTCTATTTGTGTTTTCTTTTCTTTTCTTGTTGATTTGTTGATTGCCTCTTCTTCATCCTTTTTAACTTCAACTTCCTTAACTTTTTTGATATTTTCTTGACTATTTCTTTTCTTTTTTTCTAACCATTTATACACTTCTTCTTTAGTCATTTCGTTGTCTTTTATACTTTTTAACTTTCTTTCAAACTTCTCTTCAAAGTATCTTTCTTTATATACAATAAATTGTTTTGGTTCAATGTTTTGTTCCAAACACATGTCTTTAAACTTCTCAAGTGATCCTCCTGTTTCAATTTCCTTTAGTTCCTTAATTAATTCTTGGCTGATATTCTTAAATCGTTTATTAACTTTTCTTTCAATGTTTTTGATTGTGGTTATTTTGTTTTTTTTTCCAAAAAGTATTTGGTTCGAGTCGGTTACCATTAAACAAACACTTTTTCCTGTATATTCTTCAATTATGTCAATCCCCAACACATTCCTATTCTCATACCATCTCACATGTCCATATATTAAATATTTTTTTGATAATACATTCATTTTAGATTTCAACTGACTACGTAGTTCTTCTTCTATATAGTCAAAATAGTCAATGAACTGATCAATGCCATTTTCTCCCATTTTCTGCTGATTATCTTTTTTAGTCTTTCTTTTTTGAATAATCTTAAATTATAAACATCATTTCTCCTTCTTTTTTCAATTTTCTATTTCATCTTTCACCTCTTCTTTTTCATTTTTGTTCATCTTTCCCACAATAAACTATTTTACCATTATTTTGTATGTTGACTATTTTCTTTGCTTATTTATCATGTTTGTATTAATTATTCTTATTTCTTTATTTCCTTTCTTTTGTTATTTAATCAGATATTTCTTATTACACTGAATATTGTTTTAGATGAAAGTTGAATATTGAACTTTGAAGTGATGTAAAGTGTATCAGATATTTTACCAAACAATGACATTATGCCATTGAGTTTTTAAATATATTTCATTATTTTTCATCTATTTAATTAATATCATTGAATGGCATTAATTTCTCTTCAAGCAAATACTTTATATTCAATTAATTTATTTCATGTGTTATTTTGTTTTCTGATTATGAATTAAATAGTAATGAATTTGTAATATTGAATGTATTTTTCTATTTATTTTTCTTTATAATGACTCTCTTTCATCTATAGTTTTCCTTGTATTTCTTTTATTCATATTCTCTTTGTTTTGATATATCTTTGAAATACTAAATATTACATAATATCTTTTAGATATTTTCTTCATTTCTTTATTCTGTTGTATATCATTTGATTCTCTTTTCTACAACATCAAATATATGTTGGATATCCATTTGTATTATTTTTTGTATTATAACATATTACTTTGTGTCTTACATTCTTTCATTTATTTGTTTCTTATATATTTTATTGCTTTGCTTACTTTTTAACTCATCCTCTTTTATTCAATTTATTCTTTATTTTCTTTTTATTTAGCATCCATCAATTCTATCATGTCTGTCTATTATTTCTTTATTCCACATCATAATTTGAAATACCTTTGTGTTGTAAACATTGTGAAATACATTTCATTTATCATTATTGTTGTTATACGTATTTAATAATGTATATTGTATATGAAACATATCTTCTTTTGTCATTCTATACCATTTATATACTTTTTGTTCGACATTTCTTTCTATACTTTGTTTGATCTTTCTTCATTTTCTAGAATTTCAATCATTTCATTGTTTGCTTGTAAGTTCTTCTTCCATTTTCTGTTATATTATCTTTTTTCATTCTTCTTTTTTATCATTTCTGTATTATTCATTATTTTTATCTTTCTTTTATTCATGACAACTTTCTTATTCCTTCATAATCAAATGAATATTGTTTTTGTTCATAATATGAATATGTTTCATCATTTTATAAATATTTCTCACTTCTTTTTAATTTATTATTTGTTTTATTCATTATTTCATTTCAATATTGGTGTTGAATATATTTTTATTTATAAATGTCTTTATTTCTTATAATTTTATTCATTTTCTTTAACTTATTCATTTTCTTTTTATCATATTTTCATTTCTATTTCTTCTTATTCATTTGTATTCTTTAATTATTCATTTTTATTCTCTAATTATTGATGTATTACATTTCATTTTATCATTATCTGAATCAAATAATATATCAGATATTCTTCTATTTATTTTACTTCTTCATTTCTCTTCTTTCAATACTTTCTCTCTTCTTCATCGCAAAATAATCATTCTATTTTCTATTCTTCTTTCAATTGATTATTTTTGATTGTCATTTTCTCTTCTTATTTCTCATTTTACCATTCACCACAATTTATTTAATTAAATGAATCATTGATTAATTCATCTTTTACTTTATTAATTGATTCTTCATCGTACTTTATCTTTTATCAAAGAGTTTATGACTTTCTCCAACACCAACATTCTTCTTTCTGATTCATTCTATCAAATATTCCATCTCCTCTTTTAATATTTTGTTTAATTAATTCATTCTGTTTTATTTCAAATACTTCAAATTAATATACATAAAACATACCTATAAAACATAATAATATGAACAAATGAATGATGAAATATTTGAATTGTTTCTACCACTTATTTAATTAATTTGTTATTAAATTTTCCATTTCAAAAACAATAAATATAAATTCAACATAAAATGAATAAATAATTAAATACACGATATTAACACAACAGTTAAGTTGTTTTTTATTATAACAAACATCATTTCATTTTTATTATTTTTGACTTACAACAACAATAATAACAATGTTTAGAAGATATCAACAAATGAAAAAATTATCTCCTTTTAATTGATGATATGTATTGAAACATATATAGAAAAGAAATAAAACACAAATATAAATTATTCTAATTCAAACCAAATAATGAAAATGGTAAATTTGTGATGATAAATTAATGTCAAAAGTCAAATAAAAGAATAAGAAATAAGAGATTATAGAGAAATAAGAGGTAATGATAATAATATATGAAACGAATTAAATTAATATGATAAAATGAGTAAAGAGAATAGATAAATCAAGCTCATTAATAAATAACAATAAGATGAAATAAGAATAAATAGAAAAAGATAAATATTACACAATAAGAAAAAAATAATACAAATAATAACAATCCAACTATCTGAAATATAAAATTAAAAATAAGATAAATAAAGAAAACAAATATGTATAAAGAATAAGATATTATGATAAAATAACGCAAGAAGTAATCTCTGTTATAGATTAGTAATGAAGAAAGAGTTAAAAAATAAATCAATTATGATTTACTCAATAGTTAGTATTTCAACAATTGGCTATGTAACTATCTCACTTTCTTCAATATACTTATTTCTCTTGTTTTAATACATTCAAATATCATAAACTTACATGGTTCTTCATTTATGTTGTTATTTCATTTTTTTGAGTTTAATATTTGTAAAACACTTTATTCTTTGTTTTCATATTTAAAGTTGAACATATCAAAAACTAATTAATAAATCCTTTTTCTTGATAGTATTACATCCTTTTTCAATTAAAAATGTCATTATCAAATTATACTTGCATAGTGGTAAATTAATACCATCACTTAATAAATAATAACTAATTAACATTGAATAAGTATTATTTCACAAAATGAAAGATTATAATCATATGATATTTAATGATTTAATATTTTGATGTATTTTAATGTCTGTATTGTGTTTGTGACATGCCATCTTCTAGTTTTAGAAAGCATTAAGTTAATTAAAGAATTAAAAAAAATTGAAATTGACAGACAGAAGAAATTAAAAATATTGATATTAAAAAGATGATTGATAATATGAAAGGTAATTTTTATCACAACCAAATAGAGTGATGACACTAAATGACAATAAAGAATTATTTAATCTGAACAAAACAAGAAAATAACATAAAAAATATTTGATTAACACTTAATTACCTCTTTTTTATCAAAAAGTGTTATAACATTTTATTATCAAATAATGAAGGTTAAAAAAAAAAATGGTATTATTAATAACGTTATGAACTAACATCAAAGAAATGTGAATTAACTAAAACCACAAACTAAATAGAATTAAATTGAATAGAAACTTATTTAAATCAAGGAGACATTGTATATTAAAGAAATACTTAATGCACTATTAATAATAAACACGTACTTATAAACAACCAACAAACAAGAATCCTCACAATAAAGAAAGAACAACTAACTCAAATAAAGAAAGTTATTAATGACTAAGTAAAAATATCGAATATTTAAAATTATAAACAGTTATTTTTCATAATAGATTTGCAGAACAATGATATTACTTATGTATAAATTAAATCAAGTATTAAAAACAGTACAAATTCATAAAATAATTAATTCCTAGGATTTATATCACATATTTGTGAATATATCTAATAATTTATATTTTTCATTTTTTTAGGAAAACCCTTTCCTAAAAATGAGAATAAAAACCTCAAAACTTAAAGGAATAAATGAAAAGACAAAATACAACACAAACAACACAATATCATCGAGGATCAATCATTCGAATTAAAATGGAAAGGTTTCTTACTTATGATTCAGTTGAAGTATTTCCAGGAAAAGGATTAAACGTTATTATTGGTCCTAATGGAGCAGGGAAATCTTCGATTGTATGTGCTATTGCACTAGGATTAGGAACAGCTCCAAAAGTTCTTGGTCGGAGTAAAGACTTAAAAGATTTTGTAAAAATAGGAGAAGAAGATGCTGTGATAGAAGTAGAATTATTTAATGGAATAACACGAGCGAATAATTTAGTTATTAGAAGACAATTTAATTTAAGTAATCAAAGCAATTGGTTTATTAATGGAAGAACAGCAAGTCACAAAGAAGTTTTACAGAAATGTAATGAATATTGTATTATGATAGATAATCTTTGTCAATTTCTTCCACAAGATAGAGTTTCTGCATTTAGTAGTCTTAATCCAGCAGAGTTATTAAGAGAAACAGAAAAAGCAACAGGGACTTCTGATCTTGAAGAAAAACATGACCAAATAATTAAGGCACAAGGTTCTATTGGTGAATTAAGAAAAAAATCTGCACAACAAGAGAAAGGGATTCAAGAATTAAAATATCGAGTAGATGGATTAGAAAAGAGTGTTCATGAGAAACATGAACAAGAAAGAAGACAAACACGATTAAATCAATTAAAGATGAAAAAGCCATGGGCTGAGTTTGAAGAAGTTAGAAAAAAAGCTGTTGGTTTAAGAGAACAAAAACAACAGTTACAACAAAAACTTGATTCATTACATCAAGAAATGACACCAGTTGAAATGGAATTTAATAAAATTAAAAATAAAATTGAAAGTGAAGATAAGAAAGTAAATGATACAAAGACAATATGTGATAAAAATGAACGAGAAATAATTATTGCAGAAACTCAAAAAGAAAAATTAGAACAAGAGCTTTCAAATAAAAAGAAAGAAGTAGAATTAGCAAAAAAGAGAAAAGAAGAGAAGAATAGAAATATTAATGAACTTAAAAATGAGCTTATTATTATTGAACAAAAACTTAAAGATATACCAAATTTAGATGAACTTGAAAAAGGAGCAAATGAAGAACAAGTTCAATTAAAAGGATTTAGAGAGCAAATTAATGAAAAACAAGATAAAGACGCTTCATTAGATACTCAACTAAGAGAAATGAATGGAAAAATATTACAATTAAATAGAGACTTAGCAAAGTTAAATGATTTAAAACAAAATAAATTAAGAAAAATATTTGATAATGATGCTGCAGTAATGCAAGCATACAATTGGTTACAAGAACATAAAGGATTATTTGAAGAAGAAGTTTATGGACCAATTTGTGTAGAATTAAATGTTTCAAAAGATGAATATACAAATTTTGTTGAAATGTGTATTCCAATATCTGTATTAAAAGGGTTTGTTGTTACAAATAAGAAAGATGAAAATACTTTAATTAGTAAACTTGTTGAAGAAAAAGGAACACAAATACAAGTTTTTAAAAGAGAACATGATAATAGTGGAACACAAGCAACACAATTAAGACTTCATTCTGAATATGGTGTATTAACTACAATGGATAAAGCAGTTATTGGACCAGATGCAGTATTAAAAGTAGTAGAAGATATGTGTCAATTAAGTAAGAAATTTATATGTAATAAAGAAACAGAACAGTATATTGAAAGATTACCACCTGGTACATATTTTACACCATCAAGTGTAATAAATAAAGTTAAGTCAAGATATTCAGATGCAGTTTCTGATAAAGTGAATAGTATAAGAAAAGCAAGATTTTTAAGTACAGCAATTGATACAAATCAAAAATTAAAATTAGAACAAGAAATTAAAAAAATTACTCAAGACCTTGAAGTGGTTAAAAGAAATATTGAAGAAAATAGAAAAGAAATAAAAATGTTAGAAGAAAAAAAACATGAAATAGGAAGAGGGATAGAAGAATTTAATAGAGCAAAAGGAGAAAGAGATAAATTAATAAGATCAAAGAGAAGTAAAGAGAATAATTTAAAATTATTTGAAAATGATGAAGATCTTGATAAAAAGATAGGAGACTTACAAAAAGGAATTAAAAAAATACAAACAAATATTAATGAACAAATGTTAAAAATGGGAGATTTATTAAAGAGATTTATTGAGGCAAAAATGGAAACAAATCCAGTGAGTTGTATTGTTAGAATATTAAGAATTAAACAAATGAGATGTAAAAATCAATTAAATGAATTTAAAAGAAGATTATCTGAATTAGAAAATGAATTTAGAAGAATTGGACAATTATATGATGATGCAAAAAATGAAGCAGTTAAAAAAAGAAAAGAAGCTGAAGCAGTATGTATAATTACTAATGAACTTAATGATATGTTTCAACAATTACCAGATGAAGTTAGTGCTATTGAAGAAGAAATAGAAAATGAAGAAAGTAAATTAAAATATAGACAAAATGTAGAAGAAAATGTAGAAGAATTATATCAACAAGCAAAGAATGAATTAAGTAAAAAACTTGAAGATGCACAAATAGTAAATGAAGAAATTAAAAATGCAGAAGAAGTTATGACAGGAATTAAAGATGAATGGTTAAATAAGATTAAAGAAGTAATTGAACATATTAATGAATCATTTAGTGTATATATGAATCAAATTAATTGTAGAGGAAGTGTAGAATTAGATGAAAAAGAAGAATATGATAAATATGGAATTATTATTAAAACAATGTTTAGAAAAGAAGGAAGTTTACAACAATTAAATGCACATACACAGTCAGGAGGAGAAAGAAGTGTTGCAACAATGTTATATTTATTAAGTTTACAAGAACAAACATTTTGTCCATTTAGATTAGTTGATGAAATAAATCAAGGAATGGATCCATTAAATGAAAGAATGATTTTTTCACAAATAGTTAAAGCAGTTAATAAAGAAAATGCACAACAATATTTTTTAGTTACTCCTAAATTATTATCTGATTTACCATTTGGAGAAAATATGACTGTATTATGTGTTATGAATGGTAAAATTGATCCAGCACCATATAGTTTTGACGCTATAATAGATTCAATGAAATAAAATCATTTTTATATTTTTAAATAGTTTTTCAATACGCGATTGTAATAAATGTTCAATAGTGTACATTTTTTTCATTTTCTTTTTAAAAACTAACAACATACTACCAAATACACGTAACCAACTAAAATTTCTTTTGTTTAGTTCAATTTTAACTTCCTTCCTTGAGAGATTACTATTTTTAGATAGGAAAACAAGGTTAATGATAATTATGAAGGGAATCTATTGATATAAAAACTAACAAAGAACTAGATTAATCATTTGTTGTAATGAGTGTTAAGCTTTCTGATTCCGAAAGACTTGCTGAAAGATATATTGAAACAAAAAATTATATGGTTGAAGAACAAGGATTACTTATTGCTCTTTTAAATAAATATTATGAAATTCAAGTTAAACTACCAAGAAAAAAATCATCTAAAACAGCAAACCTTGTTCGAGTTGTTGCTATTGGAGATGGAAATGATACAATTGATTTTACTAAAACTGTGGAAGATATTTGTAAATGTAAAATGTATTTTGATGAACATAATGGAATAAGTGAAAAAACTGCTTATAGGCGGTTTACAAATAATAAAATATCTGAAGCTCATCATTATTTAATGGATTTGCTTCGTCTTCATGGGTATTTTTACAATAGTTATTATTCTTCTGGTAAAAATCATAGTAATAAAACTGAAACATTTACTGATATTTTTAAAGAAGGAAAACATTTATTTGGATTACATGACATTGTACAAAAAGGTATTGAAATTAATGAATGGATGCATTCAGAATTATCTTCTAATGATTTGTTATTTTTATCAAAAAATGATTCTATTCTTCAATCGTTTATTAATTAATTTTATAGTTTTAATGCTTATTGTCATAGGTTTTTTTTGTAAATTACTCCAATAGTAAGAAGGAAAGGAGTTATTTCGATAATTCTTAATTTACGAAATACTTGAATTGAATTTTTTTACATTAAGGAACTTTTTTTACAATATAAAAATGATATATAACACACAAAAAAAAGATATTTTAAAGTTTTGAAGAAAAAAAATAAAAAATAAAACTGAAAAATCGAATAAAAAAACTTAAAATTATTGTGTGATGAAATTAGTACGAAGAAATACACAAGATAAAAGACAAGAAGAATTACCAACACAAAGTAAAAAACAACAAAAAAAAGAAGAAGAAGAACGGCTATTAAATTTATTTGACAAATATGATACTGAAGGAAGAGGAGAATTAGATTCATATCAAATCTCTCATTACCTTGAAAAGACACATAACTTAACTTTACCTGATTTCATTGTTAAACAATTAATCAGTGAAAAAGTAATGAGTATTACTTCAACAAAAATTCAGAGAAAAGACTTCATTGGATTTAATACTATTATCGATGCTAAGATGGAAGAATTAAATCAAAATAAGATATCAGATAATAAATATCAAGAATGTTTTGCACAACTAAGAAAAAATGACCCAAAACATTATAAAGATTTTCTTCCACAATTAGTCCCTTCAAATAGAAAACCACGTACTATCGTTGAACCTCCTATTTTTGAAAATGGATTTGTTACTGAAGAAATTAAAGAAAAGAAAACACTTGACCCTAAAAGAAAAATAAGTTCTCAAGAAGCAATTGCTCAACAAATATTTTATCCCCCTATGAGTATTGTTCCTCCTTCTAAACTTCATTTTGTTTCAATGGATCTGGATGATCAAACAAGAAAAATTATTGATATAATTAATAAAGGTAATGATGAAATTGCTCAAGTTAATATTTCACTTAAATCTACAGTTGCTGGTGAAAATGAAGGAACAAGAAGAAAACAATGGCCTACATTATTAAAAAATTATTCAGATGTTACATTAGAAGATACATTAGAGGTAATGTTAGGAAATGATGATGAAGCAATTACTAATGCAAAATTAAAAAGAAACTTTTATACTGTTTTAATTCATAACTTTAGATTAGAATGTCCAATAAAAGAAAAATTTCATTGTGTATTTACTATTTACACAAAAAATAAACTTATTGAAAAAGTAACTTCTGATTTTCATTTTGATCCATCAGTAAATCATACACCAATTGCTATAGAAATTAATTCTGCAGTTGCAGGAGATAAAGATAATAGTTTATGGGCAATTTTATTTGTTTATAGAAATGCTGATGCTAAACAAAATACAATGAGAGATATTTATTGTGGAGAAGAATTGCCAAAAGGAAAGAAGTTAGAAGCATTAAAACAAAATACTAATATTATTAACCATCGTTCTTTAATTGGAATTGGAGCAGTTAAACTTCCTATAGAAATAAAAGAGAAAAAAGGACCAATTATTAAACCTCTAACTGAGTTTAAATTAAAGATTTATAGAGATGATGAATTTAAAGATGTATTAAAATTAATTAATGACATTGACTCGGGAAAAGAACCTAAAGCTACTCAAATGAGTTGGGCTTTAAAAATTGATAGACTTAGAGAAGCATTTTCTAATGGAAAAGGTGGAAGTGCACAAAGAATGGATGAGTTTAAAATTATTGATGCAAATGGAAATGAGTTAACAGACCAAATATCAGATGCACCAAAATTATATTTATTAGAAGATGTTAGTTATCCATTTGTTGCATCTACTGCAATGACAGAATATTCAATGAACTTTTATTTATATCCAAAGGATTTAATATTTAAAGAAAAAAGAAAAACTTGTTTGTATTTAGAATTTGTAATGAAAACAAATGAGGCAGAAGAAAATGAAAATAATTGTGTTGAATGTTTCTATGGAGATAATGTAACTGGCGGGTTTTGTAAAAAAAGAGAAACAGCTGTTAAAGGTAGTAATAAAAGTATTAAATTTAATGATGAAATTAAAATTAAAATGCCTAAACAAAAAGAGGTGTTTGACAGCAATTCAAATTGGCATATTCTTATTAAAGTTATGGAAATGCAATTAGATGGTAGTAAAGTGGAATGTAGATGTTATGGAGTGTTAAGACCTGTATTACCTCAAACAACAGAAGTTGTTATTGATCTTATTAAACCATCAAATGAATATCTTACTAAACCAGGAGATTCAAGAGGAACTTTAAAGATTAAAGTTGTTAATTTAGTTTCATTAGTTCCTACAATGAAAGAAATCCAAACACTTGGAGAAACTGTTGGAGCAGATAATGTTATGAATATTGTTGAGAAAATTGGAAAAATATCATTTGGTTCTCAAAATTCATTTCTTAGAATATATTTTCCAACTGTTTTAAATTGGATGATTGGAGGTGTTGTAGGACAAAATAAATTTATGAATTTTGTTATTTTCTTCCATTCAGTCTTACAGCCAAACAATGAAATTAAAGAACATTCATTACTCGAGTATATTAATGACTTTTTTGACCCACAAACATTTCTAAAATTTTATTCACATTACAAATATGTTTTTTTATTAATTCTTGGAGACTTTGTAGGATTAATGAATGATAATGAAGTTCAATTTAATCCAATGGTCATTGTTAAATACTCATGGTTCTTCTTTGAGTTAATTATAAGGTCATTAGTTTATTATTTAAATGATGAAATTAATAAAGGAAATCTTCCAGAATCAATTTATGGTTCAGCAGTTGGATTAAGATTTGAAAAATCTGTGATAGAACTTGTTCAAACTTATTTACGTCAATTAATGAAATTAAAAAATGGGTTTGAAAGAATAAAAGCAAATTTGTTTTTAGCCAATTTTATTAGAGATTTAATGAGATTCTGGAAATTGGCTTATGTTGTTGGACTTATAGATATGGTTATGGATTGGTATGCTTTTGGTGGAAAGATGGATATTATTGGAACTCAAAAACTAGAGAGAGGAAATAATGAAGAAATAGCTACTCAAGTACTTAGAGTTGATTTTCTTAATGTTTTTAGAGATTCTTCTATTTTATTTAGAGCTAATAGTGTTGAATCAAAAGAAACATTTGAAGAATTATGTTTTGCACAACAAACAATATTAAGTTTAATGATTAGAAATTATATGATGTTAATTATTAGAGGAGGAATGCTTCAAAGATTAGGAGTATTTGGACTATCATTATTGGTAATGAGATTTGACTGTGATAGTTCTATCCAAAGTCAAGAAAACAAAGAAAAGTTAGCTACAATGATGATGCCTATAGTTATTTATATGATTGAAGAATATGAATTCTTTAAGAAATGGCATTCTATTAATTTAGAAACTCTTGAAGATAAACATTTATTATTTACGTTACAATCATTTGTATTGTGTTTTATGTTTGTTATGAAGAATCTTAAAACAAGTACTCTACGAACTTATTTGGAAAAAGAAGTACCAATTCGATGTTCTATGTTAATGACTCAAATAGAATGGGCTTTAAAAGTTATTAGTATTCCTATTCCTACTTATCTTACACCTATTGAAGCTTTTAGAGAAACAAGAAGACAAGTATTAATTAGTTTTTTCGATATGCCACAAAATGCTAATGAAGTTTTCTTTACAATGGAAAGGTCAACAAAAGTTGGTACTTTTCCAGTTGAACAAGTTGCTCGTTCTCAGACAATGAAACTTAATCAAAAACCATTTATTAAAACTTCAGTTGGTGGTGGTGTACCAAAACGACCATCATTTATTTCTTTTGGTAAAACTATTAAAGATACTTTTGTTGGTTCATCATCATCATCTTCATCTTCAAGCAAAAGAGGAGACTCTAAAACAATAATTGGAAATAAAAAAGATGAACCAGATTCTTCAGCTGTTGGAGAAAGTGCTGGAGGTGGAGGAGATAAAAAGTCTATTAAAACAGATATTTTTAGAAGAGCATTATCACCAAGAATATTTGGTGACGAAGATAAAAAAGAAAGTTCAATTCCTTTATTTGGTGAAAAGAAAGTACTTTCTCCACGTAAAGTTATTAAAGATAAAAAACCAGAAGTTGATCAAGTAACAAGAAAAATGGAACTTCAAGTTGTAATGAAAGATTGTTTATTAACAATAATGGATGTAATAGAAATAGTTTATGATATATTTATTGAAAAAGAGAAAATAAATGAAAATGAAATTAATACTAAAATAGAAGCAATATTAAAGATTCTTATAGAAAATTCGTCAATGTCAACAGACATTTGTTCTTATTTAAGAGACTTTATTGTTAGGTTTAGAGTAAGTTTATTTACACGTAGTATTGAAATTTCATTAAACGTTGTTAAACAATTATTAGAATATTTTTATTCTAAAGAAAATAGAAAAAGATTAGATGCTATTACTTTAATGTATCTTTTTACTAAATGTAATTATATTACTACATACGATGCTGCATTAAGTGAGTCTCATATATCATCTGCTCTTGTTTCTAAATCATTATCATCTACTGCACAAAATCAATTAATTCAATTTAGTACATTCCTTAGTGGATTAGATGAAATGAAACAAATTCATGAAGAAGATAGAGAATGGGCACAAAAAGAAATGGAAACTGCAATGGAAAAATCATATAATGAAATACATAATGACAATAGTGCTGCTGTTAGAGTACAACAACTATGTATTGGATTAGATGCAGCTGCAATTGAAGAATTTATTTCATATTTATGTGAATTAATAAAACCTAAATTAAATCAAATTAAAGAATTTGAACATTTAGATTGTAGTTATATTGATTGTTATAATGAAATAAGAAAAGATGTTTCAAAAATGTATTTCCAAAATCTTAGATTTAAAGAAGAAGATTCTATTGCCATTCAACGATTAATTAAAAGTAGATATACAGGAACTAATTTGTATGAACCTCTTTTTACCTCTTATCAAAAATTAGATGAAATGTTTATTGAATTTATGAATAATTATAGACGTTGTTTAAAAGAAAGTAGAAAACAACAAGAAAAAGAAGAAAAAATTGGTGTTCAAGTTCAGAAATATGAGGAAATTAATGAAAAAATATTTGATTGGGTGAAACAAGAGTTAAAAGTTAAAAATGTCTTTGGAGATGGTATTGGAGATGTTGATTTGTTAGAAAAGAAAGAGTCGTTGACAGTAAAATTAAGTTCTATTACTAAAGAAGGGAATGAATTATTAAATGAAGCATGTAATATCGAAAATGAGTTAAGAAAAATTACTGATAAAAAAGAAGTCGATTCACTAATTTGTGTTGAGAGTAATGATTTAAAACAATTAATTCAAGATGTTGTAGTAATGGTAGAATCACAGTTACAAGGAATTATTGATGTACTAGATGTTAGACAAAATTATCAAGAAAGAAAAGCTGAAATTGATAAAATTATTGCAGAAAATGAAAAGTTAGTTTGTCAACAACATGCTGCTATTATGAACGAATTTTGTGAAGGACCAGTTAGTGCTGAATATTTCACAAGAAGATTTGTTGAACTTCAAATTCTTAATGAACAATCAATTGAATTAAGTAGAAGAAGAGGAGAGAAGAGTGGAGAAATTATTACAGCTACAGCACCATGGGAAACATATTATAATTATTGGGAAAAAATTATTCAAATGTCACAAAATCTTGTAGTCCATTTAAAGAATTGTGTATTGAAGAAAAAGACATTTGATGAAAATTTTAATAAAGCAAGAGAATGGTATCAAAAAGAAAATTCATTTGCTAAAAATGTATTAAAAGTACAAGAGTTTTATCTTAGTAGTAAGGCTACATTAAAGTTAGAATTACCTGAAAGTCATGAATTTTTTGAAACTGTTGTTGGTGTTACTGAAGGACTTATTAAAGAAGAAAATGAAATAAAAGGACTTATAGAAACTATTAATAAAGAAACAAATGAATTAGATAAAATACTTAAAACAAAAGAAGAAAGAAAAGAAAAAAGAAGAAGAAAAAGTTCAGTTGAAATGAATAAAAGAAAAACAAAAGAAGGAAATAATACAGAAAAGGTGTTTGGGTTTATTGAAAGAGAAACGCCATATACATATGAAATACTTGGAGAAATTAATGAAATTGGTGAAGACTTTATGAGACAATTAGAAGAATTTGATAAAGAAATGAAAATTAAAAAAGAGAAAGAAAAAGAACGAGAACAAGAGCGTAACAATTATAAGAATAGTATTGAAGAATTTTATAGAGATTGTAATGAAGCATTAAAGGCAGTTAAAGTTGATTTTAAAACATTAAAGAGTGCAAGATCAAATTATAGTAAAATTCAAGAGATTATTAAGAAAAGAATAAGTTGGATTAATAAATATGTTAATTATAACGGAAAAGAAATGAGTTTAAATGAAATTTGGAATAAAACAAATGAGAAAGGACTTGTTAATAAAGAAAATAAAGTAGATGAAAAGAAAGAAGAATTATTAAAGAAAGAAAAAATTAAAAAAGTTGGAACACTTAAATTGTCTAAGAAAAAGAAAGAGATATTCCAATTTCTTGATTGTAATGGAAATTTTAGAAGAGAAGCATTACTTGATGTTTCACCAATGCAACAAAGAGAATTTCATAGAGAATTTGAAAATATGATAGAAGGAATTAAAGACTTATGTAATAGACTAACTCAATTATTGGAAAGTCATGAACGTAAAACAGAACCAGAAGAAATTCATGAAAAAGTATATTCTCTTGCTATAGAAGCTATTGGATCACCACAACTTCATTTTACATGGATGTGTGAATTGTCACATAAATTAAAAATTGCTGAATTAAATATTGAAGAAGGGTTATGTGAAGTTGCTATTGTTTATTATTTATTTAAGTCATTATATGGTGATAATGTTGTAGGAAATTATGAAGAAATGTTAACTAATATTGCTCCTGACTTTTTATTGTATGAACCTTCAAAAATATCTAATGGGATGGTTTCAGCATTTACTAATGATAAATTAATTCATCACGCATTAATGGCTATTGAAGCGTTTGAAGAAGGAAAACTCTTTTCACATGCAGTACGAGTATGTGAGTTTTTATTAGCACATTTCCAAAATATGAACGATTTAAATCAAATAGTCAGTATTCATTCAAGAATAGAAAAATTATATGAACAAATGGGAACTGTTGGTAAAGGAATTGAATTACATTATTATTGTGTAATTATTTGCAATTCTTCTAATGGAACAAACGATAATGAATATATTTATTGTTCTACTAAAACAAGATCAGTATTTGAACAATATATTCATTTAGTTAATAGAAATGTTGGAATTACTGTTTGGGAAGTTTATCCAATTGTTAATAATCAAGTTATAAGACAACAACAGTCTATACTTATTCCAACAGATAAGTTTATGTTAGAAAATGATCAAATTAAAACAAGTATTGAAGATTCTATCTCGATTCATGTAGAATATCAAACTGAAAGAAAATTACCATCATTGTTATCTCGTTCTCATGTTATTAGTAAATTTACTAATGTGTTATCTCCATGTGAAAAAACTGTTGGTGATATGTTTAAATTATATGAAGCATTAGAATCTGTATTTGATTCTGGTTTTAGAGAAGATATTATTCCTATTTTAAGATATATACTTGCACCAACTCCATATAGTGGATTATTAACGACAACTCAAGTATTCTTAGATAAAACGCTTATGAGTCAAGACAAAACATTAATAAAAGAATTATTTGATATTGTTTGTAAACTATCAAATCTCTGTAAAATGGTATTGGATGAATTTGAAGATAATACATCTAAAGAAATCGCCATTGCAAGAAAAGACTATTTTAATTTTGCAATGTTCATAAAATCTATTGAAGAAACTGTATTAAATTTCATTGAAACACCAAATGAAGAAAAGTAATTCATTTCCTTTCATTTATTTTGTTTTATATAACATGAATATTTCTTTTATTACAAAAAACTAATAAAATTTATTATTTAATTTAACTAAAAAAGAAAAGAACTTAAAAGATGAAATTAAGAATGCTCTTATGGATCATCTTCACTACTTGTTTTGGTTATTATCAAAGTGATACAATTACAATTAAAACAACAAGAAATTATTTGTTTTCATTTTCTATTGGAAAAGAGGGTAAATTTGATATTACAACTATGACACCTGAATTTAATGATAGAATAACACTTGCTGTATGTCAACGAGGAAGAGATTATACAGCACCACCAACAGCAAGTGATAGAGAAAAATGTGAAAGATTAGAAAAAATTTGTGAAACGTGTTTGTCATTAATAAGAAGAAATGATAAAAAAGAAAGGAAAATAACAATTAGATGTATTTAATGACTCGTCTTATCATTATTTAAATGCAAGTGTTTATGACTTTGCTCTTTTAGCATGTAACGCAACATTTCCATTTAAATTTCAATATACAATTCATATTAAAAATGGTAAAAGTGAATTACCAATAAGTCAAGTTTATTCTCCAGAAGTGTATTTAATATTAATGGGAGTATATTCATTTATAATGATAAGTTATATTATTTATTGTATTTTTAATAAAAGACATATAAAACAAATTCATCGTATAGTTTTAGTTATACAAATTGTCTTTGTGTTACATTGTTTATTTGCGAGTAGTTATTATCGTGATTATTCAAAATCAGGACAGCCATTCCTCTTTTTATTTTATGTTTCATCTTTATTCCATTCAATGTCAGATTATCTTCCAATTGTTTTATGTAGTATTTTAACATTAGGATATAGTATTGTTTATAGTCATTTTTTCCGTCAACAAACACAACCATTTGTCATTATTTTGTTAGTTTATTTATTCATTTCTTTTGGTTCTCATATCTTTAAAGATATTCGTTTAATGGTTTCTTTAGTTGGAATATTTTTTATTCTTCCAATAACAGGAAGGTTTGTGGCTTTAAATAGACATTTTATTACAATGCAAATTCTTTCAGAAGAAGTACCTGTTGAGTTTATTGAAGTACTTAAAAAAAAGATTCAAATTCTTCAGTTTTGTTATTTTCTAGTATTTGTTCGTCTTGTTATTTGTACATTATATGACTTTACTCAAGAAGTTTTATTTTCTAATTCTCCATATATCTCTGTTTTTGTTTTTGAAATACTCCTTTTGATGACTTCTTTATTTTTGATAGTTATTCTTCTTCCTCGAGAAGGTGTTTTTACTCATATTCATCTTAATCAACTCTTAGAAGTTTATCACCAACCACCTCAAAGACATTACCAAATAATGAAAGATGTAAAAGAAAAGATAGATAGAGAAGAGATAGTGTTTTTTACTTATGCAACCTCTGTTTCTTTATCTTCTCAAGAAATTGCTCCAATAGGAATTGGTTATGTTGTAACAAATTAATTTCATTGATGTTTTGTTTTGTTAAATGTCTTTTTAAATAAAAACAAAATAATGAAATAAAAATAAACTTTTGTTTTATATATCAATTTTTAACTATTGAATTTAAAAAAGTTTTTATTTTACTATCCAATTCTTCAATTATAAGACGAATATGAGAATAATAATAATAATGAGAACAACTACTAAGACACCAATAACAAGTCCTATTTTCCAGTCTAATAGTTTAGAATATTTTATTATTTGAAAAAAGATATAAAATAAACAAACTACTACTCTTTTCTATAACTTGGTCAATTTTTTTTCTGGTTGAAACAATTCTTGAATCAGTATGATCAACTTTATCAGCAACCTCATTAATAATTTGGTCTTGTTGGGAAATTTCATCATTAATAATTAAACTAACTTCATGGACTGTATTAAGATTTTCACCTAATTTATTTAATTGTTCATCTTGTTTTTTTATGATTTGTTCTTGTCTTTTCTTTTCGTTGTCAATAAAAAAATCATTCTCTTCTCTCATATAATCATTTAATTCCATTTCTTGTTGGGTAGACATTCTTGGTTGTTTTGACATTTTCTTTCCTCTTTAAATGTTTTTTTCAAGTTTTTATTGTTCCTTTTAATTTATGAGAAATATAACAAAAAAAATAAATATAATAAAAGTCTTTTTAATGATGATAAAATGTTTGGAAGTGTGTTTTGAAACAACAATAATATTGAACAAAAGCAACTTCCTTTTACTTCTTTGAACCCTCTTTAAAGAAAGAACTGATAAAGTCTTACTTAAACAAAGAGTTCAATAATTATTTTTTTACTGTTATTTCAGTTTAAATAGTCATTGACACGTCATTATTTTTGTTTCTAAATAGTTCTAATTAAATATTTTAATCTTTTTAAATAGTTGAAATACAATTTCTCTTTTCATGGGTGTTTATCCAACTTTATTCGTTTGTTCAACAGAAAAAATGAAGTTATTGAATTATTTCAAAGAGACAAT
Source organism: Entamoeba histolytica HM-1:IMSS (assembly GCF_000208925.1). Taxonomy (NCBI): domain Eukaryota; phylum Evosea; order Mastigamoebida; family Endamoebidae; genus Entamoeba; species Entamoeba histolytica. The sequence continues at coordinate 20,638 of NW_001914951.1, read as the reverse complement.
ATTGAATAAAAAGAAATTTCAAAAGATAATTATTTTATCACAAAAAAAAAAGAATAAAATAATTTTAGAAAAAAAAAAGACTGAATAACACAATTCTATTAATGAAAAAACAGAAAAAATAAAAAAGAAAAAACATAAAAAAGATATTTTAAAATGGACGAGTTAAAACGATATTATATTGATATTATACGAATAAATGATCCAGAGAATGTTAATGCAATTGAAAATCGATTAAAGAATTATAGTGAAAGTAATCAATTATTACCACTTTTTATTGATAAATTTTTTAATCAATTTAATAAAGGAACAGTACTAGAATATTCATCTGCAAAGTCAGTATTAAAGGGGATGGTTATTTTATCAAATGAACAATTTTTTGAAAGTACTCAATACAAATTTATGAGTGATGAATTTATTATTTCATATTCTCATTATTATTATATTCTTGTTAATGGAATAATTGTTGATAATAAATTATGTGAATGCCTTATTGAATTAGCATTAAACGTATTTCCTAAAATTGAGTTTAATATTATTCCAAAAGAACTTATTCAAATTAATTTTAAACAAATTGAATATGCAACTCTTTTTCTTCCTGTATTTGAAATGATTAGCAAAGTAATGAATCCAAAAGTTCTTCAAGAATTATATGTTAGTAGATCAATGAAAGAAGCATTAAATAAAACAGTTGAAACTATGTTAGATGCAAAACTTAATGAAAATACATTAAAAGTAATTGACACATATTTAAATTTTATTAAGACAACATGTACTTTTGATTCTAGAATATTAAATATTCATATTCAATCATTATTTTTTAATAGAATTGTTATTATTATTACTTCTCCTATTACTTTTGAAATGTTAAATACATCAGTTAATGATACTTCTTTTTTTGACACTTTACAATTATCTATTGTTACTTCATTACAAGATCTTTGTTTTTATGGAAATGGTGTTTATTCTATCACATCTTCTCCTCCTTCTTTTAACAATTATAATAATGTTGGATTAATTAAAAATTACGAAATACCTTCAATATTAATGAAATTACTTGTTTGTCCAAGATTAACTTTATATGCATTACAATCAATTCAATTCATCTTATTTTGTAATCCAGAGAATTATTATATTCTTCCAACTTATTTAGAATCAATTTGTTTAATGTTAGTATCATTTAAAAGTATTGAAATTGAATTGGTATTTCAAATGTTAGAAAAGTTATTGAATACATACCATCGTGATTTGTCTCCTTTTGTTGATGTGTTTATTCAATTTATTTCATTGTCTAACTTTCTTCATACATCTATTATGCCTCCTTTTATTTCTTTTATTATTAAATTAATTGGAAGTCATCGTTCATTATATCAATCTTCATTAAGTCCTTTATTAATTCCTTTAGTTCAAGTATTATTAGATACTTCTACAACTACTGAAGATACATCTAATATTGTTGAATGTGTTACACGAGTTATTTGTATTTTATTGTCTGGGAATAAAGAAAATACTGCATTGTTTATGAGAGAAAGTTCAATAATAGAAAAGCTTGTTCAGTTGTTTAATAATAAACCTCAATATCGTAATGAAATTACATCTATAATCAAAGAAGTTATCGCATTAGTTCCAACAGACCAAGCAGCACTTATTTCCACATTAATGATTGATGAAATATTGAATGATATTGACCCAATTTCACGTCTTTCTTCTGCTATTTCTTTAATGGACCAATCCCCAATTGCAAGAGAAATGTTTGGTGTTTGTAATTGTTTTGAGTTATTACGTAAATTTATTGAGCGTTGGGGATATTCTCAACCATTAAATACCCCAACTCGAAGTAAAACATTAGTTCAACGAATGAATATCATAACATCATGTGTAGATTCTTATGTTTGTACTTTACAAGAATCAACAACAAATAGAATGCGTTTGCAAAATGGATTTCCAGTTAAATTTGTTGATGACTATTTAGAATTTAATCCATGGAAAGAAACTGAACCAATTATTGTCAGTTCTCACATACTAGCTCTTATTACAGAACAACCAACAAATAAAATTAAATCAATATTTATAGGAGAACCAATTAAAGTTAATATTATCAACTCTTATTTACTTCCTTCATTATTACGTTTCTCAAAAAGTCTTGAAGAAAAACACAGAAATTATCTTTTTAAAACTCTTACAAACTCTTTTGAAAGTACAATGGAATTATTCGGTGCTTATCAATCAAATGTTTTAGAAACAATTCTATTCTGTTTTTCTAATGCTCTAAATGATCCTTTATTAGTTCAATTGATTGAAAAAATAGGAAGATATTCTATCAAACCTAAAAGTTGTAAAAAACTTATTAAAGCTTTAAAAGGAGAATGTCTTAATAGTAATTTATTATCAATACTCAGTTCTATGGTGAGTGGAGATACAGTAGGTGGATTAACTTTCGATACTTCTGATAAAGTATCATATATAAAAAATTATATATGGTTAGATAATATTCCACTATTAATTACAGGATGGTTTAGACTCTGTGGTGGAATATATAATATTGTGGAAATTATTCCAGTTGGAAGTTCTGGTGGAATATCTATTTCTATAAACACTGGAATAATGGAAATTTCTAATGATAATACGAGACTAAGTTTCATAAATGTTCCATTAGGAACATGGTTTCATTTAACTATTTGTCTGTATCCAAATCAACCGATTTTGTGTTTTGTTAATGGAAACTTCATTAATGAGTCAAAGTCAAATATTAATATTCTACAAGGAAGTTATACTGTCACTGTTGGTCATAATGGTCATTCAATTCATTCATATTCTTTTAGTGTCGGAGAATTAATGATTATTAATGGAACAAGAACAACAAATGACATAAAAACAATGTATCAATTAGGTCCACAATATAAAGGAAGGTATTGTGCTTCATGTTATAATGAATCAATAAGTTTGAGAGGACCATCAAGTATTATTAATCCTTCTATTTCTATTCAAAGAGATGATATTATTTATGTTATGACTGATCTTATCAATGATGTATCAAGAACAGATTTAGTTGTGGAAGGAAGAGTTTGCCCAACATCACCTTCTCCTTTCGTTACATGTATTTGTAGATGTGGAGGAATAGCATTATTATTATCATTAATAGAAAAATCTTCTTCAACACCAGAATTATGTGACTCATTGCAAGTGTTAATGTTTTGTTTGAGAGGTTCATCAGAACTTTATGCTGAAGCTATTAAAACAAATTCATTTGATATTCTAGTTTTTATTTTACATTCAAAGAAACAATTAATATCACATGGAGTTTTACAAGTATTATTAGCATTATCTGGAATTAAAACAAGTGACTCTGACTTCTGTGTAACACATCCAGAAATATTAACTACTTTAGTTCTTGATTTTGACCTTTTAAGCTCATGTCCAAATGGAATTGAATATGTATTAAAAACACTAAAATCAGTTTATGAATTTTCTCCTGTTTCTGCATCAGAGTCTCTAAGAGGAGTTGGATTAATGAGAAAATTAATGGTTCTTTTCATTGATGAAAATACAGAAAGTTCAGTAATTAATTGTGTAACTCAGTTATTAATTTGTATCCTTTCAGTAAATTGTAGTAAAGAAGAAGTTTCCGTTGTAACATCATTTGCTTCATACTTTCTTCAAGTTTTTGATAAATCAGATTCAGACATTCATCGCTCTTGGTGTGCTTTTAGATGTACTCAATTATTAACATTATTAGATCAAATAGTTTCTGTAAAAGGAATTCTTCCTGGATTGTCTTCCAATTTTATTTATCAGTTTGTTAGTGTTTCTAAACCTCCAGAATCACTTGCACCACCATTACTTCATCTTGCAGCAAATCTTTCATTTTTATCTCAATCATTTTCTGATGATTTTTATGCAGATTTAGATCAATTACTACGAGTAGTTTATGTATTTACTTCTTCAAAAGAATCTATATATGCTTTATTCGCTCTTTTATTACATACTAATCCAGTTATTTCAGAACTTTTTACAACAGTTAATATAGTTCAACGTCCATTATGTCCTCGATATATGTTATTATTAAATGAAATAGTTAGGTTGTCTTTATTAATTGAATTTGATAAACAACGCATTTTAAATTCAGAATTCATTATTTTAACATTTATTGATATATTTCATCAATACCGTTCAATAAGACAATCTGTTATTCAAAGTAATGAACTAGTAAAGAGTTTATTAAATGTTCTTGTTCTTAGAAATAAAAAATATATTGGTGATGCTCAATTAAATAAAGAGCAACAAACACTTTGTAAAGATGTAGTTAAATGTATTGGATATTTAATTGCTGCATCATTAAGAGATGGAGATGGTTATAAAAAAATCATCTATTATTCTTCTATTCTACAACCAAATGGAGATTTATTAAAAGAAATAATCCTTTCATCAATTCAACAATTACATGAATTATTTTATTCAATCCCTAAAGATAAAATTACTAAAATTTTTGTTGAATATTCTCAATTCTTATTAGATATTTCAATTTCACAACAAATGAATATAAGTCTTCATTTAGTCATTAATTGTATTTATGTCTTAATGAATATTTATATAGACTTTAAAGAAATTCATTCAAAAGACCAAAATAATATTTGGGTAGAAATGATTGACAGAATGAATCTTTTAATGTTTGATAATATTACAGAAGACTCTTTTGTATTTGCTGCACAACAATTTCATCTTCAAGACTTCTTTTTTAGTCAACCACACTCTGAAATATATGTCACAACATTCTTAACAATTATATTAACTCAAATAACCAATAGTCAACTTAAAAAAATTAATCCAATATATTCTAGTATTCTCAAAAGAATATCAATGAGTTATATGAATGTATTAAATAAAATACTTCCAAATAGAGACCTTAAGAAGGGATTTAAATCATTATTACAAATGAACTCTGATAAAGTTTTCTTATGGATAGAGAATAAAATAGTTGAATTACGTTCATTATGTCTTCAATTAAATCAAAGTATAAGAACTTTTAGAAATACCCAAGAAGAAAGAAAAGAAATTATTGTCAAACAATTAGCAGTAGCTTTTAAAGAAATTGGAAATGAAATTGATGATATTCATAAATCTGTTATAACTCAAGATGATAGATTAAAAGAAATTGATAATAGAAGACAAAGAGCAATAGAACTATATATTAAAGAAAGAAAGTACCTTTATGATAAACCCCTCTCAATAAAACTTCAATTAATAACTATTTGGAATAAAATGAAACTTAAATTAATAATGCCAAAAGGTATTTGGGAAGAAGATGTTGAAGAGTATATGATAGATGATATCCAAAGTTCATTTGGTATAAGAAGAAGAATTGTAAGAGATTATAGATTCAAAGAAAGATACGAATCCCAAATTGGTGAGTATGGTAAAATAATCAAATTACCAATAATACAAAAAAATTATGATATTGAGGTATTAACAACACCATTTGGTGAAGAAGAGGAGATATATTATTGTACTCAACTTTATGGATTAGAAGAAGTAGAAAGTCAAATTAAAATAGATGAAAAGAAATTTATTCTGATTAATTATATAAATACAGACCATTGTGACTGGATTAAAATTGATTGGAATGATATTGTTTGTATTATAAAAAGGAGGTATTTGCTTCAAAATAATGCTATTGAAATATTAACGTGTTATGGAAAGTCATTGTTTTTAATCTTTGAACATAAATATGATAAAATCATTAAAAAATTCATGAAATATAAAAGTGAATCATTTGATATTATTCATGAAATTGAACCACCAATTAATTTAATTAATAAAATTGGAAAAGTATTTAATCAAATAGATGAGATGACTGAATTATGGAAGAAAGGTGAATTGTCAAATTTTAATTATTTAATGTATCTTAATACTAAAGCAGGAAGAAGTTTTAATGACCTTTCTCAATATCCTATTTTTCCATGGATATTAAATGATTATACCAGTAAAACTATTGACTTAAATGATGAACATATTTATCGTAATTTTGCTTATCCAATCGTTGCTCAAACTGAAAACAAAAGAGAAAAACTACAGATTAAGT
>NW_001914951.1:0-14462 GCF_000208925.1 Entamoeba histolytica HM-1:IMSS | reverse complement strand
ATTCTTGCCTCGGTGGAGACTAATTAAATCATTTCATATTTTCCAAGTTCTATAGAGTATATTCTATTATTTTAGATTTAATATTCAATTCAATTCTTAATGGATTTCATGAAATGGTTTTTAATTTCTTTAATGAAGTCAATTTCAATTTTTAATTCTTTAATTAATCTGATACTTTCTTTATTCACTAATCCATTTATTGAAATTACTACTTGAATTATTCTGTCATCTTTTAATTTCTCTATTTTCATTAGCCTATTCTTTAATTCCTTATACATATTTCTTTTCTTCCAACACACTCAATTAATATTGTGATATTCAACATTAGTCATATCAAATAATAAACCAGTTTGGTTCTTTTTATCTAATACATATATATCTGGTATTTTGTGATATTGTCATTCATTTTTATGCATTATTCGTTTGTTCAATATCATTGTAATGTCTTTATATTGTAACACTGTTTCATATAGTACTTCTTGTATTGTTCATTTCATGTATATCTTCTTATTAATCCCTCCCATATTATAATGCCGATATTGTCATGTTTTTCCATTTGTGATTTATTATGACCAATACAAGATAGTTTATGTCTTTAAATAATGTATTTGATTAATATTTATTAGATTATCATTTATTAATATTAAGCAAACTTAAAGACAAATAGTTATGAGTTTAATATTAATTGTTAAATTTCAATACTTTATTTTTAAAAAGAATGGTGTTTTAATGAAAAATATTATAACTAACAATAGTCATGAAAAAATATAGAAATAAAAGACAAAAATGAAGTAAAACCCAAATACATTATGAACCTAGTTATTAATTTTCAATTATTTTATATCATTTAATTCTATAACAATAATTAAAATTGAATAATCAATATACTTATTATAACAAAATTGAGTGAATATGAGATAAATGAATAATGAACCAATGACGCATTTACTCATATGATAATGGTTATAAAGTAGTTAATGTTGGAAATTGTTTTATGATAAAAATTTGTGGTGTTGTAAATTATGAGACAATAAGACTCTAGTTTATTTTTATATCCTAATTTTTGTTTTGTTTAATTTTTTGCAATGACTCTTAAAACTCCATTTCTTTTAATTCCAAATTAAAAAACCAGACAGAAGTATTAATGAAGTAAAAATAAGTTATAAAAAAGAGTAAAAGAAGAAAGATAGAAAAGTTGCAAAAGAAAGAGAAATATTATAATTTTTATGAAAAAATAAGAGAAGTTAATAACAACCCTAATATTTTTCCAAAATATAATGATAGAACTATAAAAATAATAAATAGTAGATAAAAATAATAATAATATTATAATTAATACTATTCAAAAAAAATAAAAAGATGAACACAAAAATAAAAAGAGAACACATGAGTACAAAGAAGTCCCAATGGGTTCAAGCTGGAGGTCATGGAGGACCACAACAACTTCATCCAGATGGACAATATCTTTTAAAGCCATGTTTGTCTCATAGAGAACGAGATTTTTATTTACATATTAAAGATGATAAAGAATGGACTGGGACAGGAATTATACCAAAATTTTATGGAGTTGAATTACATGAATTTGGATTTGGAGAACTTGAATTTATTAGAATGGAAAATTTAATGTATAAATACAAACGACCATTTGTACTTGATTTAAAAATTGGAACACAAACATGGGATCCAGAAACAGCATCAAGTAAAATGAAAAAAAGATTAGTTGTTGACTCAACATCTACAACTACCTCACTTGGTGTTAGGTTTAGTGGAATGGAAAGAAATATAGGAGAAGAAAAACCGATATTATATTCACGATATTTATGTACACATGAAGTAAATACAAGAGACTCATTAAAAGAATATATTAAATTATTTTTTAATGATGGAAAGAAGTATAGAAAAGAACTTGTTCCATATTTTATTTCACAACTTGATAAAATGATTGAAGTAATGAAAAAAAGAGAATACAAAATGTTTAGTAGTTCTGTATTATTTGTTTATGACAGTACAACAACATTAGAAGATAAAAAATATAATTGTAAAATGATTGACTTTGCTCATAATTGGATTTTAAGTGAAGAAGAATGTACTGTTGAAGATGGTTTTCTCTTTGGTTTAAATAATCTAAAATCAATATTAGAAGATATTGAAAATGAATTTAAATCTCTTTAAATTCAATTAAAAAAACTTAATTTAAATTCTCTTTTTTAAGAATTTAAAAGTAAATTAATTTAATTAAATAATAATTCAATAATATTCAATTATTATATTGTAAAAATGTATTGTATTGTAGTCCTGTTGAAAGTAATTTAAATACATCATTAATTGATGTATTTCTTAAACAGACTCTTTTTTGTTGTTCTTCATTTAATAATCTAAATTGTTTTAACATATCTCCATCTAAAAATACATGTTTTCTTGTTCCAAATCCCATTCCATATCCTTTTTCAAATCTATATTCTTCTGCATTTGTTCCTGCAAAATGCCATGGTTCTCTATTCATTTTTATATTAATTTGTCTTAATACTTGATATATTTTTTCTTCAACAACTGAAATATAACCAACACTTCCTTCAACAGTTACATACATATAAATATAACCTTTTCCATTCCATAGTCTTGTAAATTTTAATAAATTCATTCCAAGATTAAATGTAGCATCAATTTCAAATATTGATAATTGTTCTGTTGCAGCTGAACTATAATTTAATAAACTTAAATTTTGTTCTGAATCAAATTCAAGTACTGAGAAATAATCTTTTGTTATTATAAAAGTTGAATCAATACAATGAATATTTCTTGCATCTTTACCAAGAGGTATAACAGTATAGTCATATGGTTTAAATAATAATAATACTACTGATCTATAAAAATCACTTAATAATATTAAATAACATTCTTTTTCATTTCCTCTTTCCATTACCTTTAATGGAAGATATTCAATTGAATTAATTAATATAGAAATATCACTAAAACATTTCTTTATCCATCTTGTTTCATCTACTCGTTCAATTAATTCTAATTCATTTCCTGATGCTACAGCAAGAAATCCACCTATTTCATTAACTGCATGAACTGACTTTTTTCCATCTCCAATTTTATTAATTAATTGAATTTGATTTTCTATATTAAAAATATAGGTTTTTCCTTTAACAGGATTATCTTCTGTTGTTTGTTTATTAACTCCAACAACTAAATAATTTTTAAGTTGTTTTCCAACTTTAAATTTTAATAATTTTGCTGTACAAATGAATTGACCTTTTTTAAATTCATAATAATCATTGGTTGTTAAATTTATTATTCTATAACGTTCTAATAACACATCTGAATTTAATGGTTGTGCTTCTAATACTGGTGGCTCTTCTTGTTGATTATTACTTGAATGAGGTAATTGAGGTGGACAATCAGGTGTATCTAATACAGTAGTAAATGATACTGTAACAAATAATTTATTTTTATATGATACTAAATGATGTGGTGTTCCTTGAATATCAACTCTAGTAAATGGAAGTGGATATTTATCAATATTTTGTTTATTTAATTTAACAATTAATTTACCATCATCTGTGTCTAAATAACAAGTAAAATTATTTAAAACTATTACTTCTTTTATTACTTTAATACTAAATGGAATAACTATTGGATAATAATAATTATATTCAATAAAATATGAACAATTTCCATTAATTAAATAATGCTTTTTATTATTTATTTCTATCCTATTAATATGTGGTTTAATACTACAATTAAATGTTTGAGGTGCTTCAACTTTTAATCTTTCAAATTTCCCTTTATCATTCATTGATCTATAATAACATAAAATTCCTTCTTTTGTTATTATTATTAAATCAATTTTTCCTTCTATAATTGATACACACTCAATATCTACTACTTCTTTTCCTTTTTTTGTTTCTTCTTTTACCCATTGACTAATTCTTTCTCCAATTCCTTCTAACACCATTTCTCCTTTATATACTTTTCCATTTTTTAATTTAATAAAATTATTTCCTTCTCCTTCTTCTTCCATTTCATTAGAAGAAGGAAGAAAAGATAATTCATTAATACCTTCTTCTTGTATTATAATTTCTTTTTTATTAATATCAAAAACACACCATTTAGCATCACTTTTTTCAATAATTAAATAATCATCTTCTTTTTTAACTCTTTTAATACTTCCAAGAATTTCTGTAGAACAAATATTTATTGAATTTAAAAATATTCCATTTTTATTTACTTCAATATTATCATTTTTATAAAAACATTCTGATTCTTTAACTCCCATAATATTTTCAGGTTGAATACTTCTTGATAATTTAACAATTTTACTAAATGGTTGTATCCCACAACATAAAACAATAGAAATCATATTATTTTCTTCTTCTAATAAAGTATATTCATGTACATTACAAATAGAAACAATATAATCTAATTGTGGGAATTCAACTGTTAATTCTTGTGGAATAGAAACTGGTTGTGGTTCATCAAAAGGATATTCTTCTTCCATTTCATTATGTCTAAATAATAAATTTTTGGAACGAATTTCTTGGTTAATATGTTGAGATATTTCATGTTGTTTACCTTTTCCATATTCAACAATTTCATAATTATAAATATAACTATCATGAACTGTACTTCCAATAAATAAATGATTTGAAGAAATAGTAAAAGTAGTCGGGTGATATTTATATGGAGAATTAGTAATGATTACATCACAAATTCTATTTGCAATAGAAAGTAAATGAACATAATAACTTTCTCCATTCATAGAAAATATAATATAAAGATGATTTGTTAATTTAAATATTGATTTAACTGAGTTCATAATTTTTGTTTGCATTTGAAGAATTTGAAATGAAGATAATGGTCCATTTATATTTTTTGGTATTACAAAAAACTTTCCAAAAGGAAGAATGAATGACTCAAACGATGTTGTTGATAAATAAATAATACTATTTATTGTTAATATAAGAAGTCCATTTGTTGGATAACAATCTACAATTTGTAATGCATTATAAGGAACATATGAAAATTGATATGATATTGTTGCAACAATATCTTGTCTTTCATGAATAACATCTGGTTCTAATGATAGTATAATAATCTCATTAGTTGTTTCTCCTGTATTTACTATTCGTCTATTTAATTAATAAAACTATTAACAAACCCTTCTTTTAATTAATAACACTATTAACAAACCCTTCCCATGTTGGTATTTTCATATGAAGAAAAGCTACTGACGGTAAATCATACCCATCTAAAACAATACAGTCAATAATTCTATTAATCCCAAATTTCTCTAAGTTAATAGAATATGATGTTTTGCTAATAATTATTAATGTCTTTTATTATAACTTATATTTTTATTCTCAAAAAAAAAATAATAGAACAAACTCAAGTCCTAATGGAATAACCCACATTAATCTATCATAACAAATTAAACTAATACATCGCCCTCTTTTATCAATTAAGAGTCTTGGATCAGTATATGTTGTTGGTGTTAATCCTTCTTGCATTCTTTTAAGAGGAAGTTCAAAACAATGTAATGAATGAATAACAAATTTATTATTTGTTTCATCATATCTCAGTACTGACACTTTAGCTTCTTTAAATAATAAAACTAGCATCATTACATGGTTCACTTCTACATTTCCTATTTGAATAATATTTGCTTCAGTAACTTCTTTACAACGAACTTGAAGTCCTTGAGGAGTAATATCATAACACACAAATTGATTACGAATACTTGTGATTAATTGTTCATATTTACCAGTAAATTTAGCAATAATAGAATGTTCAACTCCTTGTGGATTGACAACTGTTTCATGAAGCAACCAAGTCATTTAAATTTAATTTGTTTTTTTTTGATTTATTTTTTATGTTTTTTTTTTATGTTTTATATCTCATTTTTTTTTTAATTTTGATGAGTCTTTAGTTTTGTTAAAATCTTAGGAGAAATTACTGAAACTAACAATAAAAAAATGTGTATTTTAATCAACCCTATTCTATAAATAAATAATCAATCCAAAAACTAAAAAGAAGAAAAAGAAACAAAGTTCATTAATTAATTTATGAAAATAACTGTGACAACTATCTCAAAGAAACTATTCACATTTGATGTTGAACCAACGTCTACTATTGGTTATTTAAAAGAATTAATTTCAAAACAAGAAGGAATAGAAATTTCTTCAATTGCCCTCTGTTTTAAATCAAAAATGTTAAAAAATAATGATGAGACATTAGACAAAATTGGGTATGCTGAAGGAGAACACATTGTGATGATAGTCATGAAAAAGCCAACAAAAGCTAATATTACTGAATCTTCTAATGATGAAAAAAAAATCCTTAAACCTATTCCAAACGAAAAGAAACCATTAGTTAATCCAGAAGTACCAACGAAAAAAGAAAACGATATTGTTATTGATGAAAATTTGGTTATAGAATTAAAAAATCAAGGATATGATGAAGAACATATTAGGGATGCTCTTAAAAAATCTAATAATGATAAAGAAAAAGCTCTTTCAGAATTAAAAGGAAATCCACTTGAAAATTTTGATATGTTTCAACCAACAGAAGAAACTCAAAATGAAATGGTCCAAGAACCTCCAATTGAAATTCAAATTACTCCAGAAGAATTAGATGAAATTATTGATGAAGTTGAAGAAGAAGATCCAGAATTGGCTGAACAAATGAGAGAAGATCCAGAACTAGCAATGAATTATTTACTGCAAAACCTTCAAATAGGAGAAGATATAGATGATGATGGGTTAGGAAGTTTTGGAGAGAATCTTTCACCAGAAGAAATAGAACAACTTATTCAATCAGGTGCATTAAGTAGAGAAGAAGTTGACCAACTCTTAGATGTAAATAATCAAATGAGTGAAGAAGGATCAATGTCTTTGAACTCTGAAGATGAAATGAGTGAAGAAGAAGGTCAACTCTCAACAACTGATTCAAAACCTCCAAAAGCACCTAAAAGTGATCAACAAAAATCTAATTTACCAAAAAAAGAAAATTTAAGTTCAGAAGATCAAAAGAATATTACTGACTTAATGGAATTAGGTTTTTCACGTTCTGTGGCAACTGAAGCATATATTGTAAGCAATAAAAATAAAGAAGTTGCTGCTAACTACTTATTTGAAAGAGGTTATTAATTGATTGATTTGATTTGTGATTAAAAAATATATTAAAAAGAATTATAAATGAAGAGAAACATCAAACTTTTTTATTTTTAATAAAAAATAGTAAATTAATAATATATATTATTAGTTCAGTTTTTATAGTTCTATGAAAATTCTCAATGAACTTTCGTTTTTTTTTGATTTGTGGTTTTTAATTTCACTATGTCAATTTTTTGAAAAGAGAGGCACGTAAGTAATTTTTAGAAATACAAACAAATATTTGGTTAATAAAGGAAAAATATAATGTGAATTTTTTTGTAAAAAGATAAAGTTCTTTAACCAAAGAGTAAACTGCCTTTAGTTTCAAAAGATTTTATTAAACAGTAGAAGAGAGTAATTGATGTTTGGGATAGGAATCGCAGATTAACGAATGAATACAGTAGTATTTAAATTAAAAAAAAAAGAAAAAAGAAAAGGATATGAATAGACACTAACTATTTAATTAAATCTAGAAAATAATAAACATAAATAATTTAAAGATGTCAACAAAATTACAAATGATTGTAGATGATCCATATCTTGAACCATTTGCTGCAACAATTTATGGAAGACAAAAGAAAACACTTGATGTTCTTTCAAAAATAGAACATAATGAAGGATCATTAGAAGAATTTGCTAATTCATACAAACGATATGGATTAAATAGAACAGTACAAAAAGAAAATGGAAAAGAAGTAGAAGGATGGAGTATTAGAGAATGGGCACCTAATTTTAAAGAAATGTATTTATTTGGAGATTTTAATAATTGGGATAGAGCCACAGCTATTAAATTAACTCGTGATGAATTTGGAACACACAATGGGTTTATTCCAGATGAAAATGGAGAATCTAAAATTAAACATTTAAGTAAAATAAAAGTATTTGGTATCACATATTCTGGAGAACGATTAGATAGAATTCCTACATATCATAGATATTGTGTTCTTAATCCTAAGACATCATCAATGGAAGCTGTTGTTTATAATCCAGAACATCCATATAATCCTACATCACCAAAACCAAAAATTCCAAGTGCATTAAAAATATATGAAAGTCATGTTGGAATTTGTACACCAGAAAAGAAAATAGCAAGTTATGATGAATTTAGAGAAAGAATTGTTCCATATTGTAAAAAAGTTGGATATAATGCGATTCAATTAATGGCTATTATGGAACATCCATATTATGCATCTTTTGGATATCAAGTTACAAATTTCTTTGCAGCATCATCACGATTTGGAACACCTGATGCATTAAAATATTTAATTGATGAATGTCATAAAGAAGGAATTATTGTATTATTAGATATTGTTCATTCACATACATCTGCAAATGTAGTTGATGGAATTAATATGTTTGATGGAAGTGATGGACATTATTTACTTCCAGGAGAACAAGGAAAACATCCATTATGGGGATCAAGATTATTTAATTACAACAATTATGAAACATTAAGATTTTTATTGTCTAATGTTAAGTATTATGCAGAAGAATTTGGATTTGATGGATTTAGATTTGATGGAGTAACTTCTATGATTTATACTCATCACGGTGTTGGAGCACATACTTTTGATTATGCACATTATTTTGGTCCAAATGCAAATGAAGATGCATTAACTTATTTGTCATTAGTTAATATTCTTGTTCATAGAAAAAGTATGAATTGTGTTACTATAGCTGAAGATGTATCAGGATATGCAGGATTATGTAGAACATTTGAGGATGGAGGAATTGGATTTGATTATAGACTTGCTATGTCATGTCCAGATCTTTGGATAGAATATTTAAAAACAAAGAAAGATGAAGATTGGAATGTAAACCATATTGGATTTGTATTAAATAATAGAAGATGGAAAGAAAAAGCTATTGCTTATGCAGAGTGTCATGACCAAGCATTGGTTGGAGATAAAACTATTTCATTTTGGTTAATGGATAAAGAAATGTACACTGGAATGTCATGTTTATGGCAACCATCATTAGTTATTGATAGAGGAATTGCTTTACATAAAATGATTCGATTAGTAACATGTATGTTAGGAGGAGAAGGATATTTGACATTTATGGGAAATGAATTTGGACATCCTGAATGGCTTGATTTCCCAAGAGAAGGAAATGGTGATTCATTCCATTATTGTAGAAGACAATATAATTTGGTTGAAGACCATTTGTTAAGATATAAATTTTTATTGGCTTTTGAGAGAGAAATGCTTCATTTAGAAGATCAATATCCATGGTTAAATAAACCAAATGCTTATATTTCAAAACATAATGAAGGGGATCATGTTTTAGCTTTCCAACGAGGTGAAGTTATTGGAGTTTTTAATTTCCATTATGAAAAGAGTTTTACAGGATATGGAATTGGAGTAAAAGAACCAGGAACATATAAAATCATATTAAATTCTGATTCATCAGAATTTGGAGGATATGATAGAATTACTTCTCAAGAATATGTCTCTCAACCAATTGAATGTGATGGATTACCAAATCAAATTCAAATTTATATTCCTTGCAGAGTTGCTATTGTTTTAACCAAAATAAATTAATTCAATTTAAAATTCAAATAAAGAATTATAATTTTAATATATAATTTATAATTAATATTTTATTCTTTGTTTCATAAAACATTTATTCAAAAAAAAATGAGGAATTATTCTTAAAATAAACAAAAAAAAAACAAAATAAAAAAGAAACGAAAAACTGTTAAAATGAAATGGAAAGAAATTCATTCCAATCAACTCAGGCATTTATTGATGCATTGGTTCAAGCAAATAAAGAGATGGATGATAATATGCAACAGATGACACCTGTTCTTCAAGGATTAATGGATAAAATAAGTATTTTAACAAAAGAGAATGATGAGTTAAGAGATGTTCTTCAACAGACAATTGATAAATTAGATGAAGTAAAGAAAGAACATGAAGTTGTCGAAAAAAAAGAAGAAAATATACATCAAATAAAAGAAGAAAATATATTACTTAAAAGAGAAAATGAAGAAAA
Organism: Entamoeba histolytica HM-1:IMSS; assembly: GCF_000208925.1. Classification (NCBI taxonomy): domain Eukaryota; phylum Evosea; order Mastigamoebida; family Endamoebidae; genus Entamoeba; species Entamoeba histolytica. The sequence goes on along the minus strand of NW_001914951.1, from coordinate 4,308 downwards.
TGAAGCTCTTATTAGACAATTAAGACAACAAATATATCTTTTAGAACAAACACATACAAATCAATTAGATGACCTTAGAACCCAAATAAAACATAGAGACCAACAAATTGATATTTTTCAAAAAGAACGAGATAACATTGTTAATGAAATAGTAATGGCAAGACAACAAATATCTATTCTTCTTAAACAATTAGAAACAGCACAAAACGAAATTACCACACAAAGATATATGGAAGAATATAATAAAAAACTTGATGATATGAATTATAAATTTGAAGAAATGAAAAAATCAATTGAAAAAGTAAATTATCAAATAAATGAAAGAAAAAGTGTAATTGAAACAAGTTATATTGATACAATTTCAATAAATGAACCAATTAAAGAAGAAGAAACAAATAATAAAGAAGAATTTATATTATCAGAGAATGAACTAAAGACATCACCAATGAGATTGGCTTTATTTAAACAACCGGATTTTTTAAATAGTCCAAAAGTTATTATTCATCTCTCTGGAATATCAAAAGAAACAAGAGAATCTTTAAGTGAAGAAGTTATGAAAAAAGGATTTGAAATATCTGTAAATTATTCTAATAAAGTTACTCATGTAGTTGTATCTTCAAAACTTACCATGACAAGTATTAAAGCTCTTATTGAAGGAAAATGGGTTGTTTCAAAGAATTGGATTATTAATGGAATGAAAAAAGATGAATTTAAATACGGATTTCAAAAATTTAATTTATTCAAAGGAAAAAAAGTATTTGCTACTGAACTATTCACTAGAGATCAAACAGGAATGGAAATATGGGAAACTTTAGTAAGGTTTGGTCAAATAGAAGTTGAACAACAACCAGAACTTGCAGATATTTGTCTTATAGGAAAGAAAGAAGAAGTTCAAGGAAAACATGTATTTACTAAAGAAGAATTTCTCAAATCATTACCACTTCCTAGAACAGTTTTAACAGATGGAAGTATTCCAAGTAAATGTGTATTAACTAAAATCCCTCTTGCAATTTAAATATTTAGAATCTAATTTGTTTTGTTATTAACTAAATTTTATTTTAAATTAATGTTAATAACTTTATATTGTTAAATAAAATAAAATGTATTAAATGAAAATATGTTATAATTTAATAGAAATATCGTTATGAAAAATCAAAATCAAATAATTTAGAATTAATTAAAGTAATAATGTAAAAAGATATTATTATTTAAAAATAAGTCTACATAAATTATGAATTTTAATATTCATAAAAGATAAATGTTTAAATTCTAATAATATGATTGATTTATTTATTAACTTATTTAAAATAAAATTTCTCATTTAAATTTATATCAAATTAGATGTTAATTCTAATTGGTTTTGTTTATAATAGTTAATAGTCTAATGGTTTTTTATTAAAGATGATAATTCTATTAAATTTTATTCACAAAAAAATTAAGAAATTTAAATAGTTTTAATTAATACGTTTTGTTATAAAGACATTTGTTGTTAGATAAAAGGATTTTAATATTCATTAAATAAAAACCCAAAATTACCAATTTGTTATTCTGGTTTATTTTTTATCAAAAAGGGACAATTTTCGTTGAAAGAAGTAGTGTATTTTAGTTATAATGAACAACAGTAATAGAATAAAGATTTGTAACAAAATAAAATAACAAAGATGAATTATAGTATTACTTTTAAATATAAACAAAAAAGTATTGTTAATTAAAAATAAAAAATTGAGTAAAAAATTGTTTATTTAACAATGGTTTTGGTTTAATTGTTATGTTAATCTGATAGCAGAACCTTTAACAACTAATTTATGTCTAATAACAGGTGAACAGTTTGAATTTCCAACATACAATGACTTCTTTTTAGAGTCATACCTACTTCCTCCTCTTAATTCAAAACAAAATTGTTGATCACATTTAACTGTCGTTGGATTTAAGAAATCTAATTTTCTTGAAGTGTAAAGATAACTTAATAATGCTTGATCATATCCCCAATATTTCAAATATTTTTGTTCCATTGACTCTGTTAATACAGTTAAATAATCTACCATTTTATCATATCCTCCAAATGTAAATCCTGCATTAACTATCAAGGTATGATTTTTAGCATATTGATAAGCTATTTCTTTTCCAAAGAATTGATGGATCCATCCACGATTCCAAGAATCTCTAAAATCATTACATTCAATATTTCCTCTTTTATTTATTAAACATTCATATGACAAATATAATTCATCTTTTGAAAATGTAGCAAATGCGTCTCCAAATAAAAATACATCACGAATATCTGATAATGCAACACGGTCATATTTTCCTTTATTTTCTTTTAAATAATTTAACCATGCAAAGAACCTAATAATAACACCATTTCCCTGAGGTACATTTTTTGCTTGAACAACTTCTACTCCACACTTATTCAAATTTTCAATAAAGTCTGGTGTTGGTGGATTACCAATTAATACAAAGACTTTCTTTGCATTTGGGATAGATTCTAAATTCATTTTAAATTGACCATAAACCATTGCCTCTGACTCTTTCCATTTTTTTACTTGAGGAAAAGAACCACCAAGTAATAATATATCTCTTTCATTATTTTTTTCACTTTTAAATACTTTAGAACACTCTCCATCATAATTAAAGTTAGTAAGATTAAAATAACGATCCATAAACCAATTTTTTGAATCACTATTTCGTTTGTAAATATTATTTTTTGAATTACTGAATAAAGTTATCCCAAATAATAAGCATACAATTAAAATAAATAACATCACTACAGACTGGAATAACAATCCAAACTGTCTCATAGATACTTTGGTTGTAATTTTATTTTCTAGATATAATTCTTTCTTTTATTTTCTAGATGGATTTACTTCTGTTTATATAAAAAATCTTAGGGTTTAGTTTGTCTTCCTTTCTTTTTCTGTGGAGTTGTATGAATATTAAATTTATGTATTACAAGTCGTATTGTTTAACTAATAACTTAAAACTTGTCTTTATTTTGTTTATTCTTTATTACTTTTCCTTTAACGCAATGTCTTAAATAATGTGAATATTCTTTTTAGCAATATTTATTTGTTATGTCCCCAAGTATTAAAATAAAAATATAATTTCCTTCTGTATGATAAAAAAGGATTATCTATAAATATTTAAATATCCGCCAATATTATTGCTAATCAATCTACTTTTTCTCTTTATCAAATAAACGTTAGGGGAAAAAAATGTAGAGAAGAATGATGTGATTAGTATTAATATAATAAATATATTATAATAATCTAGATTTATTTTTAAATAAAGAAATAAAACTCTATTTTTTTTTTACTATTCTTTAATAATATTTTAATAATATTTTATAACTTTTTCTTTTTCCAATAAAAAACACAAAAAAAAAAAAAGAAAAAACTCATTTATTCATCATTTTTTGTTAATTGTTTTTAGTTAGTTTGAATATGAATTGGTGTTGTGTATTATAAATTCTTTAGAAACAGAAAAGAGTTTCAATTAATAAACTTCATATTTCCTATGGTAGTCTCATCTTATTTAGAAATGTAATAAGTAGACACAGTATGACTTTGAAAGAGATAAGCGAATGGTTAAACATTTTAGAAAGTGTTAAAGACTACCACAAACAAAACATTATGATAAATACTTTGTTTATATCTTTTACTAACACTGGTAATTTACTACTTTCTATTTCAAATTTATTAAAGTATAAAGACTTTTTGTTGTTTGTTTAAAAAGAGGAAATAATTTGTAGTTTAGTAAGGATTGTCTAATAATCTACATTGGTTGATTCATGATATTGTGTTTATTGAACGGTTTAATAAATATTTCAATGAATAATTAACTAATGAATACTATTTATTGAAATATATTAATTCTTCAGAGTTATTTAAATTCCAAAACAATAAGAATGAAATAAAAGAAAATATTTGAATAAAACAAAGCTACACATCTATGAGAAAAAATAATTTATAAAAATTAAATAAATTTATTCTACGGTAAAATAAGAAACAAGAAAGAATAATAATAAAAGAAAAAGAAAGAAAGAAAAGAGAATGATAAAGAGAAAGAGTGTCAATATTAATAGATGAAAGATGAAGAAATGTAAAGATAATAAAGGAATAAAAAAAGAATAAAAAAAAAATAAAGATAAAGAAATGATAGAAGAAGGAAATAAATAGGAAGAGAAGTTCAAAAATGATAATTGAATAAAGTTGAAGATTATATGAAAATAAAAAGGAGATTAAAGATATAGAATATAAGTATTAAAAATATAAGAAATAAATATGATAGTTTTTAATATAAATGAAGAAA
>NW_001914952.1:18716-54996 GCF_000208925.1 Entamoeba histolytica HM-1:IMSS | reverse complement strand
ACTTTATTATTTATTATTTCAATTATTAAATATTAATAAATTATTATTCATGAATATTTAATTGATATTTTACAATTTCATTTTCATTTTATTTAATAAATGAAATATAAATAATAAATGAATGAATAATAATTTAATATATGAAATAATAAAAAGAAAAGAAAGATAAATAATAAAGAAATATGATGTATTTAATATATAATATAATGTATTATCAAATATAATAATATCAAATGATGATTTATTTTTATTTCAAAATATTTTTCATCAATAAAAAATGTTGCTAAATATTTTGCATCATTAAATTTTGCATCATTAAATTTTGCGCTTTTTTTATTTGTTTCAATAAAATTTGCATCCTTTATTTTTTTCATTCTTTTCTTCTTTTATTATCTATTCTATTTTATTACACTTTATATTCTTTCTTTTTATATTCTCTCCTTTCTACTTTTATTCTTTCTTCATCTTCTTCTACTTTTTACTTTCTTTTTATTCTTTTATATCATTCATTCTCTTCTTTTTCAATTATTTGCTTTTTTTCGTTGCCCCTGTAATATTATCAATAAATGGATTAATACAAAAAGGGTCTATAAGAAGATTAAAAGCACTGAAATTACAATTAGACTTTTCCAAAATCCTACGAACAATAATTATAAAAAATATGAAAGACTTAATGTTTTACACATTCAATTCTGGCAGCACATTAGAAGAAGAACAATCTAATGAGAGCATACTAGAAATAAACTCTATTACACAAATAAAGCATATTGAAGAAACTGAAATAAACGACTCTCAATATAAAGAGAATCCAATTATGGATATATCTAATAATTGACCTTTTTTGATAAGAATATCATACCATTTTTTTCTTTTACCTTCTTACTTCTTGAGTATTTCTTCATATCCTCCTTTATGCCATTCGCTTATTATTCTTTTTATTCTTTCTTGTATCTCATTTATTGTTAATCATTTATATTTGTTATGGGTGTAATCTTTATTATTATTGTATTTACCCTGTTTCTTATTTGTTTTTCTTTGCGTCTTTCTTCTTCTAAACCATTTCCATTAGTATATCGTTTACCATTATTATTGTTATTCCATTTATTGATATTGACATTTGTTTTTTTATTGTATGACATTGAATTTCTATTTCTTGTTTGCATTTCTTTACAATACACATTGTTATTACACAATAACCATGACATAAAAATTTGTTATATTTCCTGCATTGGAAAAGTGATCTAATATTTTTGTATTACAACTCAAGAAAAGAATAATCAACATAAAAGAATGAAAAAACCAATTGTAATTTATTTTCCAAAGAATAAAATTAATTAATACCACTTTAATTTTTTGAATATAATTTGTTGTAAAACTAAGACTATCAAACAAATAACCATAACCAAAAAGAAATAGCGAGAGTCTCTTTCATCAACTAAATCTGTTTGCCAAGGTACACGTATATTACATCCGAATGTATTTACAACAAAAGTAATTGGAAAGAATATTAAAGAAATAAAATTGAAAACTTGAATATATTTACTTGTTTCTCTATCAGTACGAGTCGATTCTATTGTTAATCGAACATTATATAATCCAAAGCTAAAAGTGTTTAATTCTTTAATAATTTTAAACCGTTGATAAACACTTCCAAAATCATAATAAGCATCTCTAAGCATAACTTCAAAACTATCTTTAATCATTTTAAAAGTATTTTTATGACTTGAACGAATAAGAAATTTTAACATAGTTCTAAAAATAAAAATTAGATAAGAAAGGATCTAAATAAAAATAGAACAAACTTTTTAGACTGTAAACAACTTAGAATAGTATCAATTTTCTTTTCTAAAATATCACTTCTTGCAATAAAACCTAATTGTTCTTTTTTTAAAACATGAAATTGCATACTTTGTTGAATTTCAGTTTCATCATTAATAATTCTAACCCAATCAGCAAATTGCATAATAGATTGATGAAGAATTTCGAATAAAACAAGTTCAGGATTACATTCTTTAGGATTAACATTTTGAACTTTAACTATATCAAAAACTCTATCATGTTTTTGATGAAAAGTAATAATAATTTTTTTTTTAATTGTAATTCTCGTATTTTTAATTTTTAATAAATCAGTTAAAGGTTGATATTCTGTATTTTTTATTAATATTTCATAATATTGTGGATATATTAATACTGCTTCTCTTTGATCTTCATCTAACCATCTTTGTAATGATAAAAAATGTAAATGAAATAATAATCCTATTGCAACCATTACTTCTTTACTTGGATTTGAAATGTCTATCCAAAGAAAATGATTTTCTATTTTAACATTTGAATTTTTACATTGAATACAATAATTTTTTAATTGTTGAATATTCCAAATAGTTTTATTTATACGTTCTCCAATAATATTTATTTGATCATTTGAATTCCAAATACTTTCATTATTTCCAATTTCAATAACTTTTTCACATGGTGGGAAATAATCATTTAATTCTTCATCAATTTTATTATTATTTATATTTTTATTTATTTTCATTCTTTCATTTATTTTACTTGTTAAATCTGGTGTATTTAATCTCATTTGATCAAATTTTTTTTGTTGTTGTCTAAGAAATTTATTTGTTTCATCTTCTTTTCCTTTATAATTATGAATATTCATTGGAATATTAATCTTCCTTTTTTCATTTGTTATTTCATTTTTGTTATTTATAACATTATTTATTACTATTCCTCCTATAGGCTCTTCTTTTTCAATTTTATTATGTTCTTCAATTATTTCCATTTTCATTTTATTTATTTCATTTTGTATTGCAATCCTTTTCTTTTTTTTCTTTTTTTGTATTTCATCTTCACTTGATGATGAAGACGTACTTTCATCATCACCACCTTCTTCTTCTGAATCAATGTCATCTTCAATTAATCGATGTTTTTTTCTTGGAGTTGGGGTGTGAATAGGTATTTTTTTTTCTTCATTAAGAAGAAGAAAATCATCTTTTCTTTCTAAAGACATTTTGTTTGTTTTGAAGTTTTTTTTTTTTTGATTTTTTAAATAATAAAAAATAATTCTTTTAAATTGTTTTTTATATCATTATTTTTTATTCCTACTTAATTCTATTTGTTTTAGAGTATTTTCATTAGACTATAAAGTATATAACATTTATTTTCTTAGTAATCTGAAACACTCTAACCAAATAGTATTTCTTTATTATTTATATATAAAGTCATATTTGTTATTAACAATATTTTTTTTGGTTATTTCATTGATACTTTCTTTAGTATTTGTAATTTATAAAAGTAATACCTTAACAAATAAAATAATTTAGCTTTTTTAATTTAGTTTTTATGTTGGTTTAAAAATAATTCTTAATAATTACTTTTAATATCTTTTAGATACTTTGATTTATTTACCATACATAAATAATTCAATCATTTCTTATTTAATTTGTCATAGTTCTTTTTTTAAAACTACAAAACAAATTTAATTTGAATACTTTTTAAAAGAGATTTATTCTATACAAATTACACTAAAACTTATTAAGAAGAAGTGTTTTGTTAGTTTCAATTTCTATATAAATATCTTTATAACTTCTTCTCAGTTTATTATTGAAGCGTAAATGTATTTTACAATAAATTCACAACAAATGAAATTAAATAAAATAAGAAATTAAAAAGAAAATTAAAACAATATTCAATGAAATAATACAAATAAAATTTCATTCAAAACTTTTTATAAAAATTTTTTATTCATTTTTTAATTTCAAAAAAAAAAGAAAAACAATGAAAGAAAAAAGAAATAGAAATTGAGTTAAATGTACAGAAAGGATAAAAGTATGATTTTTTTTATGTAAATACATAAAATTTAAGCGTTCATATTAACAACAGCCATTCTTGGTTGATCTTTTATGGCTTTTTCATAAGAAAAGCCACTTGAAACAAAAGCATTCCACAATGCATAAGTTGGTATTTCTCTATATAATGAATTTGTTCTATCTAATAAATCCCTTACAAATAACCTGTTACTTTTAGAGTCTTTAATACCTAATTTTAATTGAAATTCATATAATTGAATAATAAATCCTGGATTTGGACATACAATTTCTCTTCTTTCTTTAGTGTAAAGATATGCATCTCTAATACACCAATCATTTCTTTTCATTAAAAAAGCAATAACAGCAGAAGCAGAACGTGACATACCAACTTCACAATGAACTAATACCTTTCTACCTTCTTTCATCATTTCTTCAATAAACTCAATAGATTCTTCTAAACTCTTTTGTAATAAAAAGAAGAAGCTATCTTGAATATGAAGGTGTTTAGAAATAACACCATCAGGATAGTTAATATTATTAGTAGTTAATGATAAAACAGCACTAATACCATATTCTCTATAAATACTAGGTTTCATAGCAGTAATTCTAGATGTTAAGAATAAATTAGGTAATATCTCTGAAACCTTTTGAACTTCTTTTTGGATTTCGTTTCGAGATGGTCTTGAAGGTTTGTTTCCCATTATTATCAATTAAGATTAGATCTTTTCATTTTATAATGTTAAGTTATTTTCATTCATCCTTTTTTATTTTTATTTTACATATTTTTGTTTTGACTTACTCATTTGTCTTCTCATATTTTCTTTTTGAAATGTTAATATAGTTTATTATTAATTTTTTTATAGTTTTTCTTTAGTTTTTATAAAAGATGCAAATTCTGAATCTTAGGGTTTTTCTGATTAATGTGCTATTTTTTCTCTTCCATCTTAGATTTTTTGTTTTTAAGTTTTTTATTCAATTTTTGAACCTTTCAATTTATTAATTCTTTTAATTTTTTTATTATTTAATATATTATTAAATAATACAATTGAAAAATGATTGACTTTTAATTATTCTTTTTTAAAATGCACTTTTTGCATCTTTCTCTAACTTCGTGAATATTTATAATAAACTGTTTTATACAACATAAAAAAATTAATGAATCGAAAAAAAAAAAAATAGAATAAATGAAAAAATAAAAAAGAATTAAAAAAATTTGTCTCTTACTTAAAAGATATTCATAAACGAAAATGAAACGAAGGGAAAAGCGAGAATTTAGAAATGATAAATTATAATAAAATAATAGTAAATTATAATAAAAAAAAAATAAAAAAAAGAACTAAGAATATAAGAAAGTGGTGATGAATATTGATCAAATTGAAGAACAAGATGGAGTTAGATTAACATGGAATGTTTGGCCATCCACTAAGGGGGAGGCACAAAAATATCTTGATATTCCACTAGGACTTGTTTATCAACCATTACATGGACATATTTCAACAAATAATCAATTAGAATTAAACCAAAGCTATAGAATTCAATGTCAATGTGGTTGTTATATTAATTCGTGGTGTTCAAGAGATACTTCTATTTGGGTTTGTCCAATTTGTAATTCAAGATATCCCTTACCACCAGATTCAAGAACATATTCATCTACTACTATTGAATATGTTTCACTCCCACAAACTCCCCAAGATACTTCTTTGTTATTTGTTATTGATACTACTGCACCACAAAATGAAATAGATGCTTTAAAAACAACAATAACATTGGCATTAGCTTCTGTGCCATCAAATGTATTTGTTGGTTTAATTGTTTATGGTAAACATATTTCAGTTTATGATATGTCTTCACAACAATGTCCACGTGCATACGTTCTTTCTGGTTCTAAATCATATACAGCAGTTCAATTAACATCAATTTTATCTACTAAAGTTATTAATCAATTACTTGCTCCATTAAGTGAATGTGAATTGACATTTATGTCAATTTTAGATGATTTAACCCATGATGAATGGCCTGTGAGTGAAGGTCATAGACCATTAAGATGTAATGGATCTGTTATTAGTGTTGCTAGTTCATTACTTGAAAGTCGGAATGTTTGTGGAACAATAGAATTCTTTATTACAGGACCATGTACTTTTGGACCAGGAATGATTGTATCAGATGACCTTAAAGAACAAATGAGAACACATGCTGATATTTCTCAAGAAAGAGTTAAATATCTTGTAAGTGCTGAAACATATTATAAAGAAATTGCTAGTAGATTAAATGAGAAGAGTATCAGTTGTAATATTTTTTCATGTTCTATGGATCAAATTGGAATATTAGAAATGTCTAGTTTATGTCAAATGACTAATGGATATATTACTATGTATGAGTCTTATATGCATGAAACTTTATCTGAAACATTACAACGAATGTTACAAGGAGAAGATACTTTAAATAATAAGTATTGTTATAGTATTGAAGTGTATTGTAGTAAAGAAATTAAACCACGTTCATGTATTGGACATGTTACAACAAGCGAAAATAAAGAAGGATATTCTTCATTATTATCATTACCAGAAGAATTTGGTGTACCAGGAAATAAATTTAAAACATCAACTGTTGACCCACATTCATCATTTGTGTTTTTGTTTGATATTGTTAATCCTGATACTAATCCATTGGACTCAAATCGTCAAGGTATTATTCAACTTGTTAGTAAGTATATGGATACTCTTGGAAGAAGATATATTAGAGTTACTACAATTTGTAGATTATTCACATCTATTAGTTCAGAAGGACTTAATAGAATGTCTGCTGGATTTGATCAAGAAACAGCTGCTGTTGTTATGGCAAGATGTGCCAGTTTTAAAGCTGATGCAGAGACTGGTAGAGATGCTATGAGGTGGTTAGACAGAGCATTATTAAGAACATGTAATAAATTTGGAGAATTTAGAAAGGATGACCCAAGTTCATTTAATTTAAATTCCAACTTTTCTATATTACCACAATTTATGTATCATTTAAGAAGAAGCCACTTCTTACAAGTTTTTAATTGTTCACCAGATGAAACAAGAACATTTAGAACTGCACTTATGAGAGAAAATGTTAATAATTCACTTATAATGATTCAACCAACGTTAGACTGTTATAAGGTTGGACAAGAAGCTAAACCTGTATTACTGTCTATGCAATCAGTAGAATCTGATTCAATTTTATTACTTGACACATTCTTCTATATTGTTGTTTTTAGAGGAGAAGCAGTTGCTGATTGGATGAAACAGAAATTAGAGGAACAACCTGAGTATGCTGGTTTAAAAGAATTTTATCAAAAACCAGAAGAAGATGCAAGAGAAATGGCAAAAGAACGTATCCCATCTCCTAGAATATATGTTTGTAATAGATATTCTGGTCATCAAAGATTCTTAATGACTATTCTTGATCCTGCTGTTACTCCTGGTCAAAATCAAAAAGACATTATTGTCACTGAAGATGTAACTTTGAAAGTGTTTATGGAACATCTTAGAAGACTTTCAGTCAAAGGAAATATTTAATCAATTTTTTTTGATTAATTTTTTCATTTATTATTAAAAATTATTCTACTTGATTTAAATTTACTTCATTTTAAAAATATTATTAATTTTACGTCACTTGAATGAACAATTTATTATCATTAGTTTATTTTTTGTTTATTCACATTATTCATTTTTTGGAGTGCAAATTCGTTCTTGCTATGTCTTTGAATAATTAATTATGTATTGAAGTTTTAATTTCTTTTGTTTGTTTTTATTGTTTTTATCCTCTTTTTTTTCTTTAATATGTTTTATCATTCCTTGATATTCGCTTTTTATCATTAATACACAAACTACTCATACATCACTATCTCTTAAAAAACTTGCTAATTATTTCTACCAATAAACTTATTGTTTGTACTATTTTTCATAACTTTTTAGTGTAATAAGCAATTAATTAAGTATTAATAGAACTAGTTTCTATTGTTCCTTCATTGGATGAGAATAACCCCATCCATTCTTCTTCAAGCAGCTTTACGGAGTATGTTTGATTGTGATTGAAGCAGTATTCCATGACATCAATAATGTTTTTAATTACAAGGTTTTTAGCTTCTTTCACAATGTCAATTTCAATTTTTAATTCTTTAATTAATTTAATACTTTCTTTATTCACTAATCCATTTATTGAGATTACTACTGGAATTATTTTGACATCTTTTATTTTCTCTATTTTCATTAGAATATTCTTTAATTCATTATACCTATTCCTTTTCTTCAAATAGGCTCAATTAATATTGTGATCAGCCACAATAGTCATATCAAATAATAAACTAGTTTTATTCTTTTTATCTAATACATATATATCTGGTATTTTGTGGTATTGCCCATCACTTTTATGCATTATTTGTTTGTTCAATATCATTGTGATGTCTTTATATTTGAACATTGTTTCATATGGAGGTTTTTTATATTGGTTATTTCCTGTTTATTTTCTTATTAATCAATATTATAATGCATATATTGTCATGTTTTTCTATTTGTGATTTTTTATGATAAATACAAGATAGTAGAATGTGTTCTACTGTAGCTATCTTGTCTTTACAAAGTGTGGAGTATTTTAATCTTTCATTTTTCATTATTTTTGTTTTTCTATACCCACAAAATATTTCTCCATCTTGCATTTTAGTTAATTGAAGGAATGCATTCTTTTTAATATTGATGGATTTCCATGCTTTAATTGTAGTAGTTTTATCTACTCATTTTGACTCAAATAATCTTCTAAAATATTCATTAATTTGATGACACTTCCATTTTTTGATGTATTTATCATCAATTTTTTATTTCTACTACTACTTCTTTTTCTTTTTTCTTTTCTATCCCTTCATTTATTATTTCTTCTATTTTTGTTTCATTTATTTTATGAATTATTGTTTTTTAATTCTATTCAATATTCCCTTCTTACTGTACCATCTATCTATTATATTATTTCCAATTTCACTTTCTCTGGTACAATAGTACATTACTGTTCTAACTAATTCAATAACATATTCGTCACTTATATTTATTAATCCTTCATCCATTTCTTCAAGAGGGATATACATAAAAAGAATAAAAAGCAATTAATTGTTATTTAATTCTTAATCAAATGAGTTTAAATTGAATCATAAATTAAATTGATTGACTATTTTTATTCTTCTTTCTATTATTACTTTCTTATTACCTCATATTATTATCATGATTCATTTCTTCTAATGTAATATTATTTAAGTATTATTTCATATTTAATGAATTAAAGAATATATAAATGTATATCATAAACATTTACATATAACGAATAACTTTGTTTCATTCAACATTTATCAGTAAAAATCTCTATGTCATAAACTTCATATTATATAGACTAGTATTTTATTAAACCTTTTAAATGACTCAAAAATATAATTTATTTAATTACTAGTTTTATTTGGTTAATGAATAATATTAATAATTAGAAATTCTAAGCATCTTTTACTTATTCTTTGGTTTAGTTTTATTTCATCTGAAGGTTTTTTACATTCTAATAATTCTACTAATTCAATATTTTTGTATACTATTAAAGAGTGTCTAATTCAAACTATATTTTAATCTTTTGAAGAAATGAATATTAAAAAAAAACAAGAAGATATTAAAAGGAAACAAAAATAAAAAATACTTAAAAAACCAGCCTTAGATAAATAAAAATAAATGTTTAAGCAACTTGAAAAGAAATAACAGTCTGTGTGAAAGGAATTAAAGCATTTCTTGAATGAGAATGAAATGTTTGAACCAATTCTGTGGTTTTACCAACAGGAACATGAAGAGAGTTTGAGAGTTTAGAAGAAAGTTGAAGTAACTGCTCTGAAGTGGTAATTCCATTTAACAATACCTTTAATAAAGAAATATAAGGCTTTCCTTTTAACACTAAATTAAAAACAAATTCTGTAGTATCTACACCAAGCGGAATACAACAAGCTATTGATTCCAATCCAAAAGATGCTATTTCATTATCTCTTTTAAGACCTTCTAATAATACAGGAACAACAGCATTAAGTAATGTATCTTGAATAATATCAATATAATCTGAACATAAGTTAAACTCATTCTTTATGAAACTAAAGACACAGTCATGAAGTTCTATTGAAGAGCTTAAAGTAATTGGAACAATAACACATTTAAAGATAGTTTCAATAATAATTTTACTATTTCTAAGTTCAATCAATTGACAACAACATTCAAGAAGACTTGGTGTGATTAATGTTACTGGAATCTTTGTTGTTGAAGGGAAAATTACTTCAATAAGGATAACTCTGATATCATTTGATATTACCTTCTTACTTAAAAAGGTTAATAAAAGAGATAATGCTGGTTTACATAAATCAATAATTTGTGTATCTTTACAAGCACTTTTAATAATCAATAAATACAATTCTCTCATTAATACTACTATTTGAGGAAATAATGGAAATGAAATATTTTTACATTGAGCAAGAAAATGGGTTAATGAAATTAAATGAGGAAGAGCCATTTGAATTGCGTATGGAGTTACACCATTATTGAAATAAGGAATTGATTCTTTAAACTTAATAAAACTATTTTCAATAACCATTCCAACGTAGTCATAGTACATTTGTTCTGTTTGAGAAAATGATTGAGAAACAACTCCAAGTGCATCATAAAATCCTCCTCTTAAAGTATTTGGTAATTTTTCTCCTGACGTACATCCTTTATAAATTTCGTTAATACATTTAATATTATTTGTAATTGTTTCTGAACATGAATAACATACCTTTACTAATGTACCAACAGCGGTACGTTCAATGATGAGTCGTGGATCATTTACAAATTCAAATATTTTATGAAGAACAACTCCTAAAATTTCACTTTTATGACAAAGAAATCGAGGAAATTTTGAAATTAAAGCCATTACTAGTTGTGCAATTAATTCTTGTTTATTTGACTCTGTTTGTTCTCCAAAAAGAGTTAATAAAAATGTCAATGACCGAGTAAAAATAATAGATTCAGTCTTATAAACAACTTTTCCTGAAATACCAGTAATTGCCCATATTGTTTTAATTAATTTTAATTCATCTAATCCATCTGCAGTTGATGATGATGTTAAATGATCTATTAATTCTTCAGTAATTCCTGACTCACATAATACAACTAATGTACGAATAAACTGGTCATAGTCAATTCCACCAGCTTCAACATTTTCAATAAACCCATCATCTTTATTAATAAATAATGTATTTGGGGGTTGAGGAATTTCATTTAATATAATCTCAAGAATCCGAATATGATAAGAATGAACAGTCATTGGAGTGGCTTTACAATATCTTCTCAAATATTTCATACAATATTTACTTGATGAACATTTCATCATTAATTCAAAAAGTTGTGAAGGTGGATCTGTTTCAGGAAGAATTTCATTAAGACATAATGCTAATTCATTGGATGGTCTAAGAGAAAATGTAATTTTATTAATAAATTGATTTAAAATATCAACTTTAGATTGTGGATTACTTTGAATAATATTATGAAATGTTTCTGCTAATATTATTAATACCTCTTCTTGATATTGTTGAATATAATTTAAACAATTCATTGCAATAACTCCACTGGTTTGTGGATTAACAAATGAAATTGTTTTTTCTATTGTTTTAAGAGAAAGTAAAGTCAAATCAGACAAATGGCTTGCAGAGTATTGAATACATAACAAAGCTTCAGAACTTGAAAAGTCAACTGATTGGTAAAAGAATTCAATGATTGTCTTTAGTTTTATGAATGCAATAGATTCATCATATTGAAGGAGTGTTTTTATAGAAAACTTATCCTCTAATACTATAGAAGATGAGACATAGAGACTAATTAATTTATTATATAATAAAGGATTAGTCTGTACTCCAATTAATGAGTGCCAATGTTTAATTGATAAATGTATTTTCTGTTTAAGTTCATCAGGGTAATACATATATTCTGGAGATTTAATTGTTGACTCAAAGATATTAAGTGCAAAAAGATGTGTCAAGTCTGATGATGATTGACTTATTATATCATTAACTGATTGTATTGAATGTTTATTTGAAGCAAATTTAGAAAGAATTCTTTGTGATGTATTAATTTTATCAACATCATTTGATCTTGACATTTCAACAAGTTGATCAATGTAATGAACATCTAATGGAAGAGTAATTTCCTTCATAACTTTTTTAGTTTTTTATTTTATTTTTTAATTTTTCTTGTTCATTCAGAATCTTCAATAACCTTCTGAGTTGCTAGAAAGAAAAAGTTCATATTGTAAGTTTTTGAATAATCCCTAGCTCAGTTTACTAATTTCATCATAAGTTGTATCTTTTAGTTTTGTTTTTATTACCGTAAATGATTATTAAATACCTTTTTTACTTTCTAATTTTTTTTACAAACATTTAATAAATTTTTATTTAACCACTAAATTCACGTAGAATAGGAATGTTTTAACTTTTATTTTTCTATTATTTTCTTTAATAACAGACTGTTTATAAATCCGAAATAAATAATAATATTATTATATTAAAAATATGTTTTTATTTAATGAATTATTTTCATTCACTTTTGTTTTTATAAAATAAAAAGTTAATAAATGATTTTTTTATCTTCCAAAAACTTGCTTAGAACAAATCACCAAATCCTCCAAAATCTTCTTCTTCCTCTTCTTCTTTAGCAGCTGGGGCTTCTTCTTTCTTTTCTTCAGTTTTACTTTCAGTAGCAACAGCAGTAGCAGCAACGGCAGTCATGTTATTGAAGATCTTTTCAGCCAATGGGAATACAACACCACTCTCTTTTGAGAATCCAAGGAGAGCTTGGAATGCATTGAGCATAAGATGTGGGCAGGCTGCTTCGGTTGGGAGATTGGCAGCAAGTGAAATAGCAGTAGCAGCTTGAACACCTTCTTGGAATTTCTTGACAATATCTGATTCAGTTAAATCAAGAGCTTTAGCATCATAAACAATACCGTTATCATAAACTACATCAATAACAGCTCCATATTTGAATGGATTAATCTTTAATTTTTGAAGAAGAACTGCTTGTGATACACCAACTTTTTCTCCTTCTTTAATTAAAAGAGTTTCTGAAGTAATTTCAATTTGACCTTTAGTAATCTTTGAGGCAATGTTCAATGCTTGGACAAAGTTGGTTTGTGTTGGGTCAAGTCCTGTGTCACCAGCTGGTACAATGACATCATTTGGTGCAATAACTCCAGCTTTAGCTGGTGATGGTGCTTTAAGTTCAGTAAGTTTAGCTTTTAATTGATAAAGATCACCTTTAGTAAAGATGAATCCAACATTACCTTTAATGTGTGGAAGAAGTTCTTCGAGTTCTGGTTGAGTTTCTGCTTGATTCTTGATGGCTTTTCTAATAAGAGTATTCTTTCCCATAACAAATTCGCATGTTCCTCTTAATTCTTTTCTGATAGTTTGGAATTGAGATGATCCTACATTATCACATTTGACAACTACAACTTGTTTGTATTCTTCCAAGAGTTTTTTCATCTTGACAAGATATGCTTCTTTCTTAGCTTTCTTTTGTTCTTTACTTAAACCAGCTTTGTGTAAAGCCATAGCTACAATAACAAGTGTTTCAGGGTTTTTTTTCTTGGATCTCAGGGTTTTTCTTCTTTTTATTTCTTTAGTTCCTTTTACTATTATTATTGTTTTTTTTTCTTTCTTAAATAATATAAACTATTTCTATTCAATTTGTGTTTTTTTATTTTATTATGACATTTTCTCAATTTAATACATTATTGTTGATTATGAATTTATACAACACTTCATAAGTCAAAATGACTGGAATGTATTTCTTTGTACATCCTTTTTTCTTTTTTTGTTTATTTTAATTGTTCATGTTTTTTATTATAACCATTACGTTCTATTGTTTATAACATACACAATCAAAGATAAAACCAAGGTGGTAATGTAGAACGTTATTTCTCATTTGTAAAACATTTTATAATCATTAATTTTGTATTTGAAATATGTAAATAAGTTTGTAATGGTTGAAATATTCAAATACCTAATTCAAAGAAAACTATTGTTAATTTTGTTATTTTTTACTTCTTAAAAATAAACAAATGAACAACTAAATCATATAATGAAGATATAATAATTTTGTGTATTTCCTATTCAATCAGTTTATTTATTTTTGATAAACTAAAACACCAAAATCATATTATTAGATGCTTGTATGAATTTATTAATATTTTATTGAATATATAAATTATGTAATAAAGAGGATAGACAGACTTATAGTAAATTGTTTAATTTCTTTTATTAAAGATTTGAATTAGTTCATCAACATTTTGTTGATCATTATGTATTATTTTGTGACTTTATTGATTGAGCTGTGCTGCTTCAAACAATTGAATAAGATATTTTAAATTTGAAGAATTACAAAAGTTATCTATTCTTAATTTTTTGAATTACTGAATGTTTACATTATTCTTATAATTTTAATATATTCCGCTTTTCTTTTATTTCTCATTAATTTTTATCAGTCTTATACTCTCTATATATTTTATTGGTTTTTTTTACAATTAATGTTTTTGAAGATTATTATCATTAAATTTTATCATTTTTATTAAGAACATCTATTTCATGAATGTTTTATGTCAGTGTTGTTGTTTTGTTTCTCAATTATCAAGGGTTATGAAGTTAATTATAATGAATTTCAATAAGTAAGCATGAATTTTAATAGTTATTTTCTTTTCTTCTTTATAACTCATTATTTTTCTTATTAGATTAGATGAACAAAAATTCATTGTACAATTTTTTCGTTATATCTCATTCTTATTTAATTTCAATAAATATTAATCAATAGTACACTATTACATAATAACATGATACAATTTTTTTAAATAGTTTTAATATTTGTGGTTTTAATTCTGATTTATGTTGACTATTAGATATTATTTAATATCAATCAAATGAATAAAAGTTTCTCTTCCATGCCAATGAGCTGAAATGGATTAATTTCGTTGAGAAATATAATAAGATAATAATATATTAATAAAGTAAATTACTGTGTTATAAGTTATGGTTATTGAAATAACAAAAATAAAACTGTCACTTATTTTTAATCAAATAATTTTTGGTACATTAAGTTAAAAATAACATATTTAATGAGTTTATTAGAGAAAGAAAGGTTTATAATTTTCTGTGGGGATATGGAAATGATTAGGTGTTAAAGAAGCATTACTAAAAAAGTCGAAGACAAAAAATATATTATTATAGAATTAATTAAGTGACTTATTCATGCTGTTTTATTTTGTTTCTTTACAAAGTTAAATTCATTTCTTGGTTTCTCTTTTTGAGTAGAAATAACACAATTTTTGGTAATTGATTAATTGTTTCAATAGAAGCAAAAGAAACAAATTGTTTGCCATATCGTTAATAGTAATCAAATCATTATTTCAATTGTGGTTAAGTAAATTAAAAACTAAATGAACTTGTTCAAAGGTTTTGAGTAATAACATGTTGGTTCAATACGAGAAGAACAACGAAAACGAACTGCCAGATTATTCCAAGAGTAACGAGTTTTTACTGTTTTCGTGCAAGACATACTTCATATTCTGAGGAGAAGTCTATTTAAAGAATAGGGCAGAATCTTATTGAACCATTCTTATGCTTAGTGATCCTGTTGATACTTTTAATATATTCAATGTAACACCTGATCCTGATGAACTTTCAACTAAGAATAAATTACATGACACAGAAGGAAATGTTAGTGTAATAAAACTTTTCAAATATTCTGATTGGATTGACATGATTTTAGTACTAGTTGGACTTATAAGTTCATTGGGAAATGGAGTAATGCAACCACTCATGATGCTTTTGATGGGAGACTTAGTTAATAGTTATATTTATACACCAGGTGATAATACAATAATAGATGAAGAAGTTAATCACATGATTGTTGAAGGAGTAAAAGAGTCAGTGAATAAAGTAGTTGTGAAGATGGTATATTTTGGAGTGATAAGTATGGTGTTGAGTTTTCTGAGAACATTTTCATTGTTTGTAGTTTCACAAAGAGAAGGAATTAGAGTGAGAAGATTATATTTCAAGTCATTATTAAGACAAGACGCAACATGGTATGATTTTCAAGAATCAGGAGAATTGACAGCAAGAATAGCAACAGATATTAAAAATTATCAAGATGGAATTGGTCCAAAATTTGGAATGATTTTTCAAATAATCTCAATGGTTATTACAGGTTATGTTATTGGATTTACAAAATGTTGGGATCTTGCATTAGTTGTGTTGGCAACTGTTCCATTATCTTCATTTTCTTTCACAGGGTTTCAAATAGTTGGAATGAAATATGAAACAAAAGCATTAAATGTGTTTGGAGCAGCTGGTGCTATTGCAGAAGAGACAATAGGAAATATTAGAACAGTTCAATCATTAAATCAAGAAAATGAATTTATTGAAGAATATGAAGAAAAAATAAAACAAAATGAACACTTTAATGGAATTAAAGGACAATGTCTTGGATTAGGATTTTCAATTATTACATTTTTCATGATTGCATCATATGCACTTGGAAGTTGGTATGGTTCATTAGTCATTAGAGGAAAAGGAGGAAGTAAAGGTGTGTCTGCTGGGGATGTATTAACGGTGTTCATGTCAGTACTATTTGCTTCTCAAACACTAGCAATGGCTGCAACACCATTAAATTTGTTATTTTCAGCAAAAGCATCAGCCTATAAAATATTTACAACAATTGATAGAATCCCAGATATTGATTGTCAGTCTATTGGAGGTGAATGTCCAACTGAGTGTAATGGGAATATTAGATTTGAGGATGTTCAATTTGTTTATCCAACAAGACCATCTCATCATGTATTAAAAGGAATTGACATTGAAATTAAGAAAGGAGAAACAATTGCATTAGTTGGAGCATCAGGATGTGGGAAGTCAACTACTATTCAATTAATCCAAAGAAATTATGAGCCAAATGGTGGAAGAGTAACATTAGATGGAAAAGACATACGAGAATTGAATATCAAATGGTTAAGAAATCAAATAGGATTAGTTGGACAAGAACCAGTGTTGTTTGCAGGAACAATTCGAGAAAATATTATGCTTGGAGCTAAAGAAGGAAAAACACCAAGTGAAGAAGAGATGATTGAATGTACTAAAATGGCAAATGCACATGAATTTGTTTCTAAACTTCCAGAAGGATATGACACAATAATTGGAGAAAAAGGAGCATTATTATCAGGAGGACAAAAACAAAGAATTGCAATTGCACGTGCATTGATTCGAAACCCATCTATTCTTCTTCTTGATGAAGCTACATCAGCACTTGATACACAAAGTGAAAAGATTGTACAAGAAGCACTTGAAAAAGCATCTAAAGGAAGAACAACAATTATTGTAGCACATAGACTAACAACTGTTAGAAATGCAGATAAAATATGTGTATTTCATCAAGGAGAAATTATTGAACAAGGAAAACATCAAGAATTAATGGATTTGAAAGGAACATATTATGGATTAGTCAAAAGACAAAGTATGGAAGAAGAAGTTGAACAAGAAACCGTTGAAAATGACTTAAAGAAATTTAGAGAACAAGAAGATAAAGAAGTAGAAAATATAATTGTTGAAGAGAGTCATGATGAGGAGGAAGATATTGTGAGTAAAATTAAAGAAGAATATGAGAAAGAAAAGAAAATAAGAAAGAAAAGAAATAGATTTTCAATAATAAGAATTATGATTGAACAACTAAGAATGAATTTTGTATTATTTATACTTGCTACTATTGGAGGAATTGTAGGAGGTGCAGTATTTCCAATTTTTACAATTAAATTTATTGATTTGATAGTAATGATGATGGAACTACAAGATGGAGTTGAACTAACAGACGAACAACAACATACATTAGTTAATACTATAATTTGGATCATGGGAATTGCACTTGCTGGACTTATATCCCATTACTTTTATATTGGATTATTCCTATCTTCAGGAGAACATTTAATAGGTAGTGTTAGAAGAAGAATGTTTAAATCAATTGTCAAACAAGAAATAGGATGGTTTGATAGAAAAGAAAATCGAGTAGGTTCATTAGTTACAAGATTATCATCTGATCCAACAAAATTAAATGGAATTACTGGTGTATTTCTTGGAAATCTTGTTTATATCATTTCTACAATATGTTTTGCATTTGGATTTGCACTTTATTATGATTGGAAGTTAGCACTTTGTGTTATTGCTGTATTTCCTATTCACACTCTTATTCTATTTTTCGATTTTAAATTAAATTCAATGCAATCATCTCCAGCTGAAAAAGCATATGAAGAATCGGGAATTACTCTTGTAGAAGCAGTTGAATCGATGAAAACAGTTCAATCATTAACAAGAGAAGAATATTTCTTAAAACAATATTCATTAAATTTGAAAAAACCATATAAAAATATTTTTAAATGGGGATTAATACTTGCTTTAGTGAATGCAATTACAAATTTATCAAATTTTATTGTTGATGCTTATGGATATTATCTTGGTACTTATCTTTTAGCAAAGAATTTGAATTATACACAAACAAATCAAGGATTTTATCAAGAATTTATGGATAGGTATATGAAAATTCAAAAAGCTATTATGTCTGTTGTTTTTGCAGCACATGGAGTTGGAAATTTTGGAGAAATTATTCCTGATATTGGTAAATCAATGAAAGCAGCAAGACATTCATATAATTTGATTGATAGAAATGCTAAAATAGATTCAAGTGAAATAAATGGAAATACATTTAATGATGTTAAAGGTGAAATTGAATTTAAAAACATACGTTTCAGATATCCAACAAGAGCTGATAATGAAGTATTGAAAGGTATTTCATTCAAAGCAGAACAAGGGAAAACAATTGCATTAGTAGGAGCATCAGGATGTGGTAAATCAACCACAATTCAATTAGTTGAAAGATTTTATGACCCAACAAGTGGAGAAGTTTTATTAGATGGGTATAACATTAAGGATTTGAATGTTAAATTCTTAAGAAATCAAATAGGATTAGTTGGACAAGAACCAGTATTATTTGCTGAAAGTGTTATAGATAATATTAAAAGAGGAGTGCCTGAAGGAGTTGAAGTAAGTAATGAACAAATTTATGCTGCTGCTAAAATGGCAAATGCACATGACTTTATTTCAGCAATGCCAGAAGGATATAACACAATGGTAGGTGATAGAGGAAGTCAATTATCAGGAGGACAGAAACAAAGAATTGCTATTGCACGTGCATTGATTAGAAATCCAAAAGTGTTATTACTTGATGAAGCTACATCAGCACTTGATACACAAAGTGAAAAGATTGTACAAGATGCACTTGACAAAGCATCAAAAGGAAGAACAACAATTATTATTGCACATAGACTATCGACTATTCAAAATGCAGATCAAATATGTGTTATTATGAGAGGAAAAATAGTAGAACAAGGAACACATCAAGAATTGATGGATTTGAAAGGATTTTATTATACACTTGCTATGCAACAATTTGGAACTGTGAATTAATTCATATAAATATTAATTTAATCAATGTTTCATTTTATGTTAATGACTTAAAAGTATTTCTTCATGTTTTCAATTTATTGGAAATATAATAAAAATTATTTATCATTCATAATAATATTATGATATAATTATATAATCAGTTTGTTTTTTATTCTTTTGTATTCTCTGATTTTAATTGTTATATGATATTCGTATCTATGTTTTATTTTATTATTGTGAATAGAAAAATTTATCTTATATTTGATACGACAATGACTGGTTATTATATTATTAGAATATTTTGAACAAAAGAAACATGTATAAATAAGTAAAATGAGAATAATAAAAATAAAATTTAACAATATCAACACACTTCAGTAATATTATCAACCAACAGATAATACATTTTGAGAGCTTTAATTTAATAACGTAATAATAAAAAGTAATTAATTAAGTATTAATAGATTTTTCATCTATTCTTCCTAGCTCAGGGGAGACTAATCCCATCCCTGAGCTTATTAAAAAAGAGTAATCTCTTTGTTTAACCTATCATTTAGGTTTGTCTTGCAAAATGAGGAAAGCACTTCTTTGTTTTATTTCTTCTTATTAAGGTTTTTCAAACTTCTTCTGCTTATTTCTTCTTTTTAAGCCTTTGTTTGTTTTCTGCCTTAATTTTCAGGAATTTCATTTTTCTTATTTTATGAATGGAAGAAGGAATCATTTCATTACTACTGTATTACTTTGACTAATCTTCTTTTTAGTCTTATTTTGACTAATCTTCTTTTAGTCATACCCACACTTCAGTAGATTCTTATATTACATCCATGTAATATTCTACTGTATTCTCTTGCTGCACCCTTTGCAGCATTCCCTAATACATTCCTAATTCAAAAGCACCGTCATAACCAGATAATAACTGGGAGAGTCGAAGTTTGAATTTGTACTAGGGTTTATGTGTGGTGTTTCAGAAGTGCCACTTTCGATCTTAATTTAATAACGTAATAAAAATGAAAATTGAATATTAAAAAATAAAGTCTAATAACAAAAAATAATAATAATACGAACATTTCTTCTACTGCAACCAAATATAAATAACCATTTTTTTAATAAAAGCAAAGACTCGTCTTAAGATATTGAACAACTAATAAAAACACTAATAATACTTCATTCAATATTCTTTGATTAAATTAATATCCTATTTATCATTACTTCATTTTTATTATTATCAATTTCATGCTACGTTAATTTGATTAATATTTATTAAAGATACAATTACCAGATAATAAAATATTAGAATCTAACTGTATTTATTTTTATTCTTTTCTGATAATTATCATTTCAATAAATAATTGAATCCTTTTCAATAATAAATGGTTTAATTGTGAAACGAATAAAAAGTAATAACATCAATATTAAAAAAGAAGAGAATCTTAAGTATATTCTGATTTATCTTCTATATTCATTGAATATAGTCTACATATTGAAATTATCAATGTAAAATAAGTATTTGATTTTAATATAAAACTAATATTTTAATTATTTTTAATATATTTCATTTCAGTCTCTCCTTTACTCATTGATACAGGAAAGAAATAAAAATGATTTTAAAAGAATAAAATGGTATTTTATATAAGAATTAAATAATTGGTCAATCTTTTAAGTTATATCTCTTTTATTAAATACAATAACTCTAATACATAAATACTCTTTTATAATATTGTATGTTATTTATATTTATGATTCTATCACCTTATGTTCTTAATAATAATTAGTGTTATTTCAGTTATTCTTTATTTCATTAAAACAAACCATGTTTATTGTTGATATAATGTTGTTTTAAGTACAACAAAAAGTTAATAAGATCAAATAAAACAACTTGTATTTGAATTATAGACTCAGCTTAATTTTAAGGCATGACTGAATAACCTAGTAATCAACTAATCGTTAGACAATCATTTAACTAATATTATTTGGTTTAAAGTTAGTTGAATAAACTTATAAAACATACACAACTATGATTAAATTCAATACTAACAGTTCAAGAATAAAAATACATATCTTTTTTTTCAATCATGTCTGTTTTAGTGTTGTTGACAATTAGAAAAAAAAGATTTTATTCAATTGCCTTAGTCTTTTTTTTAAATAAATAGTTTTGCACAAATTGAATTTTCATTTCAATAAAAATATGTAAAGTATGATTACACTTTCATATTGTCATGTGTTTTTAGAAATAAACCAATACTTAAATTATAAAAAACTCAGTGTTTTATTTAACCAAATAAAAAATTATGACTATGATTTTTTAATCAATTTTTATATTCCCTTTTATTCTTAATCATTAAAATTCAATGATTCTAGATTAAATAAAACACAAAGAATGTATGATAGAGATTCTTGTTTATAATTATGATGATGAAACATCAAAATAAAGAATAACACATTTTTCAAAGGAGAATGGTATTAAAAACAAAATAGGGTTGTGAAATAGAAAAGAAAGACAAACTTCAAAAAGAAAAGAAAGGAACTTTTGTTATAGAAAGAGAATGTCAAATAGCAACACATCAACTGAACCAGTGATTCATGCAGAAATTGAGAATGAAGAATTTGACAAAGTTGAAGAAAAGATTGAAGAAGAATTAGAACAAGAACATGAAAAGATTGAAGAAGAGAAAATTAAACCAGAAAAAGAAAAGATAATTGAATATGACAATAAAATTGATCCAATAGTTGATAATTATATTAATTCATTAGTAAACACTAAAGCAATGATTCGATCTGATATTGAAACAAGAATGTTAGCAATTATTATGTCATGTAAAGCATGTAATAGTGAAGAAAAAGCAAAGCAAATAATTGAACAAAAACTTGAAGAAAGACCAATGGAATATGATATTGTTTCTAATGTTAAAAGATTAAAGAAAGCATATAATGTAGAGAAAATAGATAATAAGTTATATGGAGGTAGTTTGTTTAAAAAGACATTAGTTCAAGATTCAGCACTTGAACAAAGTGATGCAAAAATGGAAAAAAAGAAGAAAAAGAGAGAAGAAATGGAAGAAAAGAAAAGAAAACAATTATACGAAAATGCTGGATTAGTATCTGCACCAACTATTTCAGTTAATAAAGCTAAAGTTGATAGTAATTGTAAAGACGTTAAACAAGATAATATAAGTATTGCATATGGTAAACATCTTATTCTTGAAGATGCAGATTTGACATTAGCACATGGAAGAAGATATGGACTTATTGGTAGAAATGGATGTGGAAAATCTACATTAATGAGAGTTATTGCTACAAGAAATGTTGCAATTCCTGATAATATGACAATGCAATTTATTGAACAAGAAGTTGATGGAGATGATCGTTCAGTTTACCAAACAGTTTATGAAGCAAATGTTGAATTAGTTCAATTATATGCAGACCTTGCAGAACTTGAAAAAGAGCCATTGGTAAATGCTGAAAAGATAACAATGGCATATTCTAGATTAGCTGAATTAGATGCAGATACAGCAGAGTCAAGAATTAAATCAATTCTCACAGGTCTTCAATTTACTCAAAAAGATTTTGAAAGACCAACAAAAGAATTTTCAGGAGGATGGAGAATGAGAATTTCTATTGCTAAAGCTATTTATATGCATCCTGATTTATTACTTCTTGATGAACCATCAAATCATTTAGATTTCCATGCATTAATTTGGTTAGAAGAAGTATTAAAGAATTGGGATGGAACATTATTGATTGTTTCTCATCAACGACAATTTTTAAATGCAATTGTTACAGATATTATTCATTTTAAAGATTTCAAACTTACATATTATCCAGGAGATTATGATACATTTGAAGCAACAATGCAAAAACGATTATTACAACAACAACGTGCATATGATGCTCAACAAATACAAAGAAAACATATTCAACAATTTATTGATAGATTTAAATGTTCTGCTGTTCGTGGTCCACAAGTTCAAAGTAGAATTAAAATGATGGAAAAAATGAAAGAAGTATCTACTGTTGTTGATGATGCCGAAGTAACATTAACATTCCCAGATGTAGAACCATTAGATTCTAATATTGTTTCATTCCATGATATTACATTTGGATATGAACCAGATAAAATTTTATTTAAAAATTTAAATTTTGCATTGAATATGGAAAGTCGTATTGCATTAGTTGGAAGAAATGGATGTGGTAAAACTACTTTTCTTAAATTATTAATTGATGCATTAACTCCTGTAGAAGGTACAGTTCAAAGAAATCGTAAAGCACGAATTGGAGTATTTGCACAACATTTTGTTGATCAATTAAATTTCAAAGTTAATGCAATTCAATTCTTCCAAAATAAATATCCTGAAAAAACAGTTCAAGAAATAAGATCACACTTAGGTAGATTTGGAATTACTGGTGATTCTTCTTTACAAAGATTAGATACTCTTTCTGGTGGTCAAAAATCTCGTGTTGTATTTGCTGATTTAGCTTATAAACAACCTCATTTATTACTTCTTGATGAACCATCAAATCATTTAGATATTGAAACTGTTGAAGCATTAGCTCGTGCTTTAGCTGTGTATCAAGGTGGTGTTTTAATTATTACCCATGATGAACGTCTTATTAGTCAAGTTTGTGATGAAATTTGGCATTTACATGACCAAACTATTACTAAATTCCCTGGTGACATTGTTGAATATAAACGTCATGTAAGAGCAGAAATCTTTAAGTAAAAATGAAAAAAAAAATATTCAAATGAATGAAATTTTTTTAACCAAATTTTAATACTGTTCATTTTTATTATTAATGAAAGTTAAATTGAAAATAGTTACAAACATCTTACAATTAATTAATAATAATACTTCATTCATATGAAGCAGAATTTTGATCTTGACTCGAATCATTGGTTGTTGTTGTTGTGAGTTGACTTAAAAGACTTTCTGAATGACAATTACAAAGATTACCATGTTCTGTGAGTATACTTCCTAATATTTCATTTCCATCAATAAAAGGATGTTCAATAGCTTGTTGGGAAGAAAGACGAGAAGAAGCTTTTACAGTTAAAAGACCTAAAATAAAATCTTTACAATCATCAGATATTTTGATGTCATTTGGAAATGTCACTTTTCCTCTTAATATGTTTGAAACAAGTTCTTGATCTTCACCTGCAAATGGAAATGTTCCACAAAGAAGACTATAAAGAACAACACCACATGACCAACAATCTATTTTATTACCATAAGGCAATCTTCGATATAATTCAGGTGCCATATAATAAGAAGTTCCTACTTGTTCAGTCATCAATGTCTCTTTTTCAGTTTCAACTGATAACCCAAAATCACTGAGCTTGACTGAAGAAATATCGTTGGGTTTTTCAAGTAACATATTTTCTAATTTAATATCTCTGTGTGTAATACTTACACTATGAAGATATTTTACTGCACTCATTAATCGTATAGCAACTTGTCGAACTACTTGTTCATTTTGAATTCCATTCTTCACAAGATAATCAAACAAATCTCCTCCATTCATATATTCCATCTCCATCACTGCTCGATGTGATGTTAAGTAGACATTCAAACATCCTAATATACATGGATGATTTACTCTTCTTAATATACTAATCTCATTTAATATTTGTGTTTCTAATACTTCATTATTCCGTTCTTTTTCTCCTACTTGATAAATTTTAACACAGACTTCTTTTCCTGACTCTCTTAATCTACAATGATATACTTTACTAAATCGAGCTGAATGTAATTTATTTAAAATTACATATCTTGACTTAGGAATACTGGGGTCTGTTAGAAATGACGACTTTATTCCATTAATGATATTCCTCAGGAAACTCATTGATTTGTGACTATTGAGTTTCGTCTTAGGTTTTTAATTAAGTTTTAGTTCATCTCAATCAATGGAAAAATTATTCTAGTTAAATTCAAAATCAAAAAAGAAAATCAAAAAGACGAGTTTAGTAGTATAAGTTAGATTAAAAGACTTTCAAAGACTTAGTTTATTTAATAATGAAAGTATTTTTAAATTTTTATTTTTAAAAACCTTTAATGTCTTATCTAATCTTTAATGAAAGTATTCCTATCCATATGAAAGTACAAAAAAATGTCAATTAATTATAAACAAATACTTTAAAAAAACTATTGTAGTATTTTTGGTTTTCTTAGATATTAATTCTTGATTAACTTGTAAGTATTAAAACTGTCTTATATTAAAAATTATAATTTTTAAATTCATTCATTTTAATTTTTAATTAAATTAATTATTATACCTATTTGATATTCAATGAATTGATTAAACAAATATCCTAAACAATTAAATATCACTAACAATCCTTTTATAAACTAAAAAGATTTTAAAAGGAGTATATTTATTAATATACCTTATCTTTTCATAATATTCCTAAATTTATTTAAAAAACAAATATCTATAATAAATATAAGTGTTTTATATAACTATAAATAACATTAATAGAAAATCAAAAAAAAACTTTAAAATTTAAACAATGGCATCAATTGAAAGTCAGTTATATGAAGTTATTAGAAAAGCAATACCAAAATTACCAAAAGAAGAACCTCCTTACAATGAATTAGTTCAACTATTATATAATAATGATAATGGAGAAATGCTACCACAAACTGTTATTTTATGTGAATTGTTAATGATTTTATCAGGAGCACAATATGTTGGAACAGAAAGACCAAATCAAGTTCTTACAATTTCACCACACTCACTTCATATCACTTCATTACCAGCAACATCACATTTTAAAGAAACAGTTCCATTAATTATAGCTGAGTATCATAGAATATTATCTGCCTCTTCTTCTTTAGAACAAATTATTCCTACCCTAGATAAAATAACTTTAAAATCGTTGTTATTAGAGTCATTACTTAATACAATTATATTTATCACTTGTGACTATTGTTTACCTGAACTTCTTTCTCTTGTTGCAGAATGTATAACTAATGACTCAATGAATTCTTTAATTGAAAAGTCAACTAACTGTGAGCCATTACAAACCCTCTTTTCTGCTTTATCTTATCAACCACAAGTTATGCCTTCAGTTAGATATACTGCAGCAAGAAAATTCTTATTTCCAAATTCATATAAATTCATTTCATTTATGATGTTCAAAGAAAACCCTTGTACTATCCAACTTGAATTAAACCGTTTAATAGAAAGTAGTGATGTTAATGGTGTCATTGCATTGCTTCGGTTTTGCGGTAAATATTCTAAATTATCTCATAAACCTTTAATCGATGATTCTCATTGTTTATTATTATTCAGAAAAGGTCTTTCACAAGGAATTCTTGATCTATGTATTGCAAGTATTTATGCACTTTCAGGGTTAAAGTTTGGATATTCTAGTCTTGTTTCTCTTGGTCTTTCTTGTTCACAAAATAAGTCAACCCAAATGCTCTTACCTTTTTACCGATTTAAATCACAATATCTTCTTTTATTGAAGATTTATATTGATTCTGTACAGTCATTTGATAAAAATCCATTGCTCCCTATTATCTCAGTTATGCAACAAGACTTTTTATTACTTTTTAAACAAGAAATTTGTTGTGCAGAAGACCTTGACGTTTTGTTTAATGCTGTAGAATATTTTAACTTTAGCCCTGTTGAATTAACAACACCAATTGCAACATTTGTCTTTTCACATCCTAATTATTATTATAATAATCCCAAACCTTTGATTAGAATACTTAAATACATTACTTTTGATCAAAAATGTCCTCCATTTCTCATTGGCCCTCTTAAGAAAAATATTCTTCCTATTGAGTCAGTAGAAATGATTAAACCAGTTAGTTATTTAGTTGAATCTAACCCAGTTTATGATGATTCTGGTCTATTAACTCAACAACAAGTTGAAGAATTAATTAGTAAATTTGGAGAGCATAAAGAAATAAGAGACTTTGTAATAGTTTTAATAAAATGTAAGTTACAGGTCAACTTAAATTGTTTTATTCCAATGTTAAAATCTATTCTTCAAGAACCTATTGAAGAACGTGAAGAAAGTATTATTGAATATTATTTTCAAAATGGTGGAGTATTACCTGTTGTGGATCATTGTTATGATCAGAAAAAAATTACATCTTTAGTTAAGAAATATGGGGTTCGTGGGGATAGTCAAGTTCTTATGAATCAAGCTCTTCAAGCAGTAAATGAAAAAATGGGAGAAATAGTTGTTTTGTTAATACATCAGTGGATTGAAAATGGTGGAACTGGAAATGTAGACCTTTTTGTTTCAAAGGCTCTTGAAATGATTGACTATTCCCCAAGGGAATTAGCTGCTTCTATTCTTGAATTAATAATATCCTCACAAATGAATAAGAATATTACTATTACATATTCAACTTTATTTACACCAGAAGTTTATAATAAACTGGAAAAATTTTCTAATATTGAAACAGTAGTAACAATGGTAAATGTGATTCAAAAAATTACTCAAGGTACTTTTAGAATGAGATTTAAAGTGAGGGAAGATTATACTTCTCATGAATTAAGTGATGAAGAATTATTAGTAGTTTTAAAAAGTCAAAAAGAAATGAGATGGTATTTATGGAGTAGAAAAGAAAGAGTTATGAATTATCTTGAAATAAATGAGAAAATGAAAGACAATG
This sequence comes from Entamoeba histolytica HM-1:IMSS, assembly GCF_000208925.1. Taxonomy (NCBI): domain Eukaryota; phylum Evosea; order Mastigamoebida; family Endamoebidae; genus Entamoeba; species Entamoeba histolytica. The sequence continues at coordinate 27,019 of NW_001914952.1, read as the reverse complement.
AGATTGAAATTGCATATTACATAATGAAAGTAATAAATGATACTATCAAACGAAACTATGAAATGTGGAAAGAGAATTATCAAGAAATTATCAGAAAAATAATCTCGAATTGTCTTGTAATTAATAAACTTAATCATCAAATTACTTCTCAAAATGATATTGTTAAAACAATTGGCTTTGTTGATGTTGTTTTTGAAGGATTTAAAATGATTTTAGTTCTTCAACAAATAACAAATTCAAGTGTTATCAATCCAACTCAAGCTGAATTTATTATTAAAACTATTGAAAAAAGTTGGAGTAAAGAAATGAAGAATTATATTATTACCATGAAACTTATTGGACTTAAAATAGTTCAAAATACTTCTGGAGAAACTGAGAAAGTTAAAGAGATTGGGAAAAAGATTCAAGAAGAATTTAATATAAATGAATTACAAGAGAGTGGGTTAAGTGCGTCATTAATTAAATCAATAATTGAATGAAGAATTAATAATTAATGAATATAAGTTCTAAATAAAAAAATAACAAAGAAGAACCAAAAACAAATCAATTTATTGTTTTAATATATCAAATAATTGATTTGCTATTGATGGGTTACCAATAATTAATAACTTTTTATTCAATAGCAAGGGATTAATGTTGTTTATAGTTCTTGTAATTCCACCAGCTTCTTTTACAATCAATGAAGCAGCAGCATAATCCCAAACACATAAATATTTCTCATAAAAACAATCTGTTCTTCCACAAGCAACATAACAACAATCCATTGCAGCATTTCCCAGCATCTTTATTCCAGCAACACCTCTAGTCATTATCTCATTTAAATTAAATAACATAACATCTATTGCTTCACGTTCACGACGATAACCTGGGTTTGTTCCAATAATTGCTTGATTAATTTCTGTTGTATGACTAACATGAATTTGTTTTCCATTCATAAATGCTCCTCTTCCTTTAATTGCACTAAATAATTCTTCTTGAATTGGGTTATACACAATTCCAATAACTACTTCTTTGTTAATAGACAATGCCACTGATGTACAACACATTGGAATTCCATGAACAAAATTAGTTGTTCCATCAACTGGGTCAATAATCCATGTAGGATCATCAGTTAATTCTTTGTGAGTATCATCAGTTTCTTCTCCTACAAATCTATGGGTTGGGAAAGCAGCACGTAATGATGATATTAAATATTGCTCAACTCCTTTATCTGTTTCTGTAACCCAATCTATTGAACATGACTTACTTGTAAAACTCTTTATTTCTTCATATTTTTCATTCATTGGAACACTTGGGTTAGCTGTAGTGAATAAATGATCATCACTTCCAGCAATAGTTACCTGCATTTTACAATAAGCATCTCTAATCATTCTTCCACTTGTTTTAACTAACGGCATAACTGTCTTAAAATAAGTATTTAACTCTTCTTCAGTCATTGTCTTTTCTTTTTTAAAACAATTTATTTTTTCTCTTTTTTATTTTTCAAATTTTATATTTTTTACATTTTTTTTTTATATTTTCTAAAATATAAAAAAAAACAATTATTAGATATATCCACAATTGGATTTTCTTCATATTAAGAAATGATTATTTAAATTTCTTTAATATGCTCTATTTCTGCAATTGAGTTTATTTCTAACAAGTTTGAATTTTATAATTTCAAAAATATTAAACAAAATTTGAAAAATAAAAAAAGAGTTCTAATTTTGGTGAAATGTTTTTTATTACGAATTAAATTTAAAAAACTGAACAAAAATAATAAACACGACATAATAATTCTTTTTATAACTATTTTAATTATTTAAAAATAAAACGATTTGTCATCTTCTTCTTATTACTCGTTTGTTTCTAAATGAACACTCCTCAACACAAATCTTCAGTTATTACTCACAAAAGGATAAATTCAATTCAAGAAGATAAGGAACAAAAAACATTAAATGTTCGTTTACCTATTTTTCGTGTAACTCCACGATCTTCTTCAAGTTCTCCAACATTATTACCAATTTGTTATTCTCGTTCACCTTCTCGTCCTGGATCACCAATGATATTAGAGAGAACATTAGATTAATTGTATTTGGTCTATAATATAATAAAGTTATTGAGTTATTAGATAGGAGGTTAATATATTTTCTGTTTTAGCTTTTTGATTTTCTTTACTCTAAGCTGTCTTTGATTATCAAAAAAAGGTCAATAATTTAAGAATTTAACAACTCATTCACTCTTAGTTTTATCTTTAATATCACTTATTTTTTATTCCTTTATTTAACAATTCAGGATTTGTCCCAACAACAAATTAGACTAACACTTATGCCTTATGGCTTATTTGTCTCTAAATTAAACCAACTAAAAACTTTATTAATTTAGTACAACTTAATGAAGACACATTTAGCTTATTCCTTGGTTCAATCAAATTATTCAACTTTTCTATTTCTTTAAATATTGAATGTGTTTCTTCTTTATATTGTTTTAACAAATTTACTGTAAGAATTATTTAAATAAATTTTTGTTGAGTTATTTAAACAATAAACGCAAATAAAACGTCTTTTTTAGGGATATCACTTTTAAAAGAAGAAAGAAACATTACAACTCAAATAAGTTCTTCATATCTTTTTGTTTGTTTAAACAAATTCATAAAAAAAATAAATTTCAACCTTTTAGTTTGCCTTAGAGTTGACTTCTTTGATAAAATCATCCACAAGATCTCCAAGATTAAGTGAAATATGTTTTTCTTTTTCTCCCCCTCCATATTTAATTCGTATTTGTCCTTTAATTTTAGTGACTTTAACAATTTGTGTTATATCATCTAACATGACTTGATCCTTGATTTCCCATTGCTCTCTTTCTTGGATTATTACAACAACTGCCTCTTTACTAACTAAACAAATAGCCTCTTCTTTGGTTTTTCCTTTACATCTTATGCATTTAAATTGTTTGTTCTCTTTCATTAAACTTTCACAATACCCATTTACTGATTTGGCTTTAGCAACTGCTGCTTCTTTAGCCTTCTTTTTATCTTCTTCTTCTTTACGTTTTCTTTCTTCTTCCTCTTCTTTACGTTTTCTTTCTTCTTCCTCTTTACGTTTTCTAGCCTCTTCTGCTTCTTTAAGTTTTCTAGCCTCTTCTGCTTCTTTAAGTTTTCTAGCCTCTTCTGCTTCTTTAAGTTTTCTTTCTTCCTCCTCTTTACGTTTTTTAGCTTCTTCTTTACGTTTTCTTTCTTCTTCCTCTTTACGTTTTCTTTCTTCTTCCTCTTTACGTTTTCTAGCCTCTTCTGCTTCTTTAAGTTTTCTAGCTTCTTCTGCTTCTTTAAGTTTTCTTTCTTCTTCTTCTTTACGTTTTCTAGCCTCTTCTTCTGTGGCTTTTTTTTCCTCTTCATTAATATTTTCTTTTTCTTCTTCCTTTTTCTTTTGTGCCTCAACGTCTACATCTTTAACTTTTCTTTCTTCAGTTGATTTTTTCATTTGAGACTCTATTTCTGTTGGCTGCTTTTCCTTTTCTAATTCTTCTTCTTTTTCCTTTCTTTCTGCCTCAAGTGAAACTGTCTTTTTCTCTTCTTCTTCTTTCTTGTCTATTTCTTCTTTTGCTTCTTCTTTTTCAGTACTTGTTTTTTGTTCTTTTTTATCTTCTTTCTTGTTTAATTCTTCTTCTTCTTTCTTTTGTTCTTTTGGTTTTCCCACTAACCAACTCATTACTGATTTCTTAATTGAGTCTGTGTCAATAGATACAACAACCTCTTCTTGTTTTTCCTCTTTATTTTCTTCTTTACTTTCCCCTTTATTTTCTTCTTGTTTTTCCTCTTTATTTTCTTCTTTACTTTCCCCTTTATTTTCTTCTTGTTTTTCCTCTTCTTGCTTTTTCACTACTTCTTCTTTTTTTTCTTCGTTGCTCTTTTTTTCTTTATTAGGTTCTTCTGTTAGCCATCGTAGTGTTTGCCTGAATGAATTTCCCCATCTTGATTTTGTATGTTCTTTTTCTACTTTGATTTTCCCATCTTCTTCTTTTCCTTCTGTCTCTCCTTTATTCTCTTGTTTTTCTTTCTTGTCGTCTTCCTTTTTTTCTGTTTCATCTTCTGTTTTTCGTTCATCTTTAATACCTTCAGTGATTACCTCCTTATTCTCCTTTACTTCTCCTCTTTTAAATCGTGAAAACAACCCTCCTGTGACACCAAGACATGCAGGACATTTCAGTGTGTTATGACCTTCTATTTCAAATCCTAAACTTCCTTCAATAAAATATTTATGGTACATTTTATATCCTCCAACCATAATTCCAACTCTCTTATAACCTCTGCTGTATAACTCATAGCACAAAATAGCCATTTCTTTTATTGTAGGATTACCTCCTTCTCCAGATGCATAGAACACTACAGGTTGTTTCTGTGTTAATTCTGAAAATACTTTTTCAATATTTTCTTTCTTTTGATTATCAATTTCTAATGAAATTGCATGTGTTAAATGTCCATGTTGGTATTGTTCATTTGGTCGGACATCTATCATTTGGAGTGGTTGTTTAAATAGTATTGTGTAATTTATAATATCTGTTGGTGTCAATGAAACTACAAATGCCTCTGAAATGTTTGCAGTGTACCATTGTTTGAACTGAGGTGTATTATTTAAACATCCATTAATAAGTCCATTGAAGGATGCAGGACTTTTTGCTAAATAACATTTAGCAATTGAAAGAAGAATCTTAATTTCATCAGATGTATAACTTTTTGAAGCCATAAAATTAAGAACTTCTTCTTGTGTTTGAAGTGTTTTCAATTGACTTCCCATATCTTCGTAAATAGCAACCATTACATAGAAATAAAGATTTTTATTTTGGAAAGTGAATATTCCATCTAAAAGAGTTAAAATTGCTTTAAAATCTTTACACATTTTAACGTTCAAATTAAAAATGAATCGTCGAAGTAATTTATCTGTTGTTAATTTCATTTTGTCTAGATGAATAGTAACATCAGGGAAATAATATAATAAGATCATATGTGTTAATGATAATAGTCCATGCCATCCTCTTGGAAGTAAGTTAATGCAAAATCCCATATAACTATTATAAATCCTCTGTATAAAAGGTAAGTCAATTCTTCCCATAATTTTTTCCATAATTAATACAAATAATACAATTTCTTCATAATATTGACATGGATTTGTATGAATAAGATATAACACTGTCTTCTTTGCATCATCAATTTTATCTTTTGATAATTCAAACTTTGTGAGGTATTCTTCAATTGTAGTAAGTTCTCCTATTTCTCGTTGTGCTTTACATTCAATACCATCTACTTTTGGAATTAAATACTACGTTTACTGTGAGTTTTTGTTTTAGTTTTTTTTAAATCTTTTTTTTATAACTTCTCTAAACAAACTTCATATAATTCAACTCTAAGATCATCAGGAATTGGATATTCCTTTGCTAATTGTGAAATTGTAATAAAATCTTCATCTGCTTTTGCACGTTGATATAGTTCATTTACTCTTTTTTCCATCTCTTCTTTTCTATTTCAGAGATCTTCTTAGTTCTATTGGTTATTTTCTTATTTTAACTCTATTAAAAACGAAATTATTAATTTTAGACATTTAATTATTTTTCTTATGCTTTTCAAAAAAAAATGATTTAAGATTGTTTGAATAAAATTTAAATGATAATTATTTTACAAATAAATTCATAAAATACATAGTTCAGAATGGAAATAATGAATGATAATAAATATAATGAATAACAACAAATTTTTTGTGATAAAAGTCATTAACCAAAAAAAGAAGTTAATGAATAAAGATAAATGATGTTTATACAAGAAGATAAATAAGAGTTTATGCTAATGGATAACTAGCATGATGAAAGAAGATATAAAGAGTGGAATAAACAGTCAAAGTTATTTGAAATAAAATACATAGAAATAAGAGTAAAGAAAAATAAATCAAATCTGATTAACCTTTAGATTTCATAGTGTTGAGAAGTGAGTGAATTAGTTTCTTCAACATGGTTTATTTCGATTGAAATAATAGTAAAGATAAAAAGAGAAAGAACTAAAAAAAATTACTTAGATGATAGTGAAATTTAAACACTTATTAAAAAGAATTTATGTCATTAAAAAGAAAAATAATGAATAAAAGAAGATAAGAGTAATACAAAAAATGAAATAAATAATAATAATAAAAGAAATGAATCAGTAAAAAATAAAAGAATAATGTATTATTGAATAATATTCAAATATCTAATACATAAAAAATAGTTTTATGACAATAACAAATAATATAAAAATTATTTACAATATCCCATAGTATGAAATTTACAAAAAAAAATTAATTTTCTATTACAAATTGATATTGAATTATTAAAAACATAGTATAAGTTAAAATGATTTGTTCATAATAAAAGGTAATATGAAACATAAAATAATGGCAAGAATGAATTTAAAAAAAGAAAGAAAAATATGTAAACGTTAATTGGGCAATAAAATTATTGAGTGTATTAAAAGGATTATGTTTTAAATTATAATATAATTAAATACTCTGATGTAACATTTAAGTAATAAATAACGTAACTATAAACTAATTAAACATTTGAATGTAATGATAAAATTATTTCTATTAATTATAAGTAAAGAGGGAAGGATAATAAATGAATAAAATAATTATGGTACTAATAACTATGATATAATATATAATAAATATTGTATTAAGTTAATAACTGGGGATATTAGATAAATAAATAGAAATTAAAAACAATAACATTTTGAATCATTCAATATTATTAAATATTTATTAATTAATATGAAATACATCAATATGGTTTAAAAAATATAATTGAAATAATAAAATTACTGAAGAATAAATAACAGATGAAAAAAGGATATAACATTAACAAAAAAAAAAGAGAATAAGAAAATAATATTTTAAATACTTAACATTTTACTTGTTTTAAATACAAATATAGTAAATACTATTATTGATACTATAAACATGAAAAATAGAAAGATAAACATATCCTAAGTCAATTATTTTAATATTTTTTTTATTCATAATTTTTGAATGTCAAATTTATGTTTATTCTCAATTATAAATTTCACTTAATTTCTCTTCTCATATATTTGCACTTAATTCTTGATGAACAAGTGTTTTGATTTATTTAATTATATCATGTCTTTTCATGTCATTTAATTCTCTTTATTTTATTAATCTTAATAACTTTACTTTAGGGTATTACCTTTCAAATAGAATCAATCTTGTTATGTCATTATTTAATAAAAATATAAACCTTTAAAGTGTTATTTCCAAGAAACAATATTTAAATTTTAATATTGTTAAAGTCAAAGGAAATGAATGAAATAGTAAGTTAAAAAAAAAAAAATTAAAAAATTCAACATTTTTATCTGATGAAGTACAAAAATCAAGTTAATTAAAAATTTTATATAAAAAACTATTTACTTTAAATCTCCAATATAATTGATTATTTCAAAGATAATTTTTTATGATAATGACTTTCTATTTGTCATTTTGATTGTGTTCAATGTAATCAAATTCCACAAAATTTATCAGACAGATAGAGTTTAATTTCTGTTCTTTTTTAGTAACAAAATATAATTATTGTAATGAGATTTTTATTTGGCTTTTCAAAATTTTTTTACGTGTCACATAAAAATGACAAGAAAATGTTTTGTTGAGATAAGTTCATTCCAAATGGCATATTAAAGAAAAGATAAAGTAAGTAAAAAGAGTTTTTTTTTCAAAATAAGAGAAAGAATAGAAGAATAACACTTCTATTTATAAATAAGAATTAAAGAAAAGTGTTTTTCTACAGGTTTTTTATTTGTAATGTAAATATCATTTCAACCATTAACATTCCCTTTTTTCATCTTTTCACTTCGGGAAATCCCATAGAGAATAACAGGACATTGTCCTTTCTTATATAACACAAAATAAAACCTAATGAACTTAAAAAGTAGAAGTAATGATTGGAGAGATAATCATTGGTGGAATTATTGGATGGATTATTTCTTATTTTTTACCATGTAAAGAAACGTTATATAATATCTATTCACAATTATTTAAAGGAATTACCAGAGCAACTGGTATTCACAATGTCATTCAAAAAGAAATTAAGAAATCAACAACTAGTATAGGAGAATCATTACGTATTAAAGAATTTGAAAACTACACAGAAATCCCAGAAGTTGGATATTCAAAGGAAAAAATGATGGAACTTTTGAAGAAGTATTTTGAATATGATGCAGAGAAAATTAAAACAAAACACATTTCAGGATCATTTTATGCAGGTAATCCAGAACGAAATGAAGTTATTGGAGA
>NW_001914952.1:0-18616 GCF_000208925.1 Entamoeba histolytica HM-1:IMSS | reverse complement strand
TGAGTAATATTAAAATATTAAATGATATGGAACAAGATACACCAGTAGTTGCATTTACTACAACAGATCTAAATATTTATAAAGTTAGTGATTGTATGAATAAAGAATTTCAATGGGAATTTAATACATTACAATTCCCTGCGGCTGTTCATTTTTGTGTAACAGAAAAAACTATTGGATGTGAAAAACAATTCATGGAAGATTTAAATAAAGCACTAGATATCATTAGAAAAGACCCAAAAAATCCTAAATACAATGTATGGGCACCAGTTTATGGAATGACGTCAAGTCTTCCTGACATTGATACTCTTGAAGATATGGTGAGTCAAGTTATTGCTCAATATTGTGATGTTATCTAAATAATTGAATACTTTTATTGACTTACATTATTGTGTTGTTTGTTAATTCTTTTTAAAAGTATGTGTTTTATTTTAATTCTCTCTTTTCTTATTTATTAAAGAAATTGTTATTATGTTTAATCAATGTGAGACAAATTAGTCTTATTTCTATTAGCTGTTTATAATTTGACTATAAAAACTCCAAATTATAAAAATGTTACCAAAGAAATATATTCAATAGAATCAAATACAATAATTATTAATTAGAATAGAAGTCAATGAATAAATGTCTATTAAAATAGTCTTTTGTTAATAACAAAAGATACATAAAATAAAGCCAAAATACAAATATTTAAATGAATTAAAATGATTTATAATTCACGTTTTTCAAATAATTTTTTTTCATCAACAGTTTTTATTAATTCTTTAATATCATCTACTATAACTTTAACTTCAGGTTGTTCTAATAAGGCAAATACTTCATTTGATGAAATTGAATCAGAGTCTGGATGATTTTTAAAGAATTGTTTCACAACCTCAGACCTGAATGCTCTTCTAACAATTGTTTCTAATGTTTTGGAAGCAGACTCATCATGAATTAAACGACGAGCATTACTAATAAAGATGAGATGTTCTTGAGGAATATCTTTGAATTGAATAGCATCAAGAACATTCCATAATTTATCATTTTTAAGGAAATCAATAATTTCATCAACATCAGAATCATCAGAAGAAAAGTCAATGTTATTAAACTGATTCAATAATGAATATACATCTGTTGATAATGTTTTATTTGCAAGAATTTGCATGAAAATATTAATATAAGGTTTATAATGTTCGTTATCAAATAATTGAGAATATTGTCCAGAATTAAGCATCATTTTAACAACCTCATATAATGGATTAGTTTCAGCATCAATTTCTTTGAATGTTCTAAGATCTCCAATTTTATCGTTTGTAGTATGCTTCTTAATAACGTCTTCAACAATAATACCTTCATCTATTTTCTTAAAATCTGAATTAACAACTCTAATTCTTGAATTACCACCAATTTGATGGTCATAATAACTACCTTTAGTACAATATAATAACCCAAGATGACCTCTAATACTTCGAGCAATAGAGACAAAATTGAGATAGTCAATTTTACTAATTTCATTATCAACAATAATAATTGCATTCATACCAGACCTTTTCAATATCATTTTTATATCTTCATTAATAGGTTGAAACAAAGGTAAAGCAACTCGATACATCCATGATTGAATAGTTAAATTAGATTTTGCACTATAAACTAATTTCTCTGTTTCATCAGAATAACGCATATTATCTAAATATGACAATTGAAATTGTGGAATGCCAGTTTCTGTATAATAGAATTTATTATCAGTTAATGGAGCAAGTGAATAAGAAGTAGAAATAAATTCATTAAAGAATGGATTAAATATAATATCTTTGTTTCTTTCAAAAACAAAAGAAGAAGTATATTGTTTATTTGAATACATACTAAGTCTAGATTGGTCCATAAAATAGGATATAATAGGTAATGTTGAAATATCAAAAAATTGTTGTAATTTAGCTAAATCAAATCCTCCCTGCAAAATCATATCTTTTTGACTGTGATGACGAATGATAATAAAAGCAGGGTATAATGAAATGTCTCTTTCTTTAATAATTTGTTGACTATTTTCCTTTAAAGCATATTTAAAATCCACATCTAAATCTTGATTCTTTTGAGCAAACTTCTCATATTTATCAATAAAATCTTTATTCTCTTCATGAAGAATCATTATCATCACATGACGTGATTGACTATTTAATTCATTCAAATCTTGGTCACTACATTTACTAACAAAATTCCCTTGACAAGAATAAATAATATGCAAGATAACAAATAATAGCATAAAAAATTATATCTTTTTAGTTCTTTTTCATGAATAAATTCTTAGTTCCATTAAGGAATTGTTTAATGTTTCTGTGTTTATTAAGTATAAATAATGTTATATATAACGTTAAATATTTCATTGAAATTATTGGATGTTTAAAATTTTTTTTTAATATGAAGTTATTAAAAAGAGAAAAATGTAAATTAAAAAAGAGAAAAAAGAGAAAAATTAAGGGTTTTGGTTATTTTCGTTTTGTAGATTAAAACTAGATTATTTAGAACCGAAATCATATGAATCAGTATCTAGCTTTTGCTGCAGTAATTTTCACAAGTATCACCACCTTGTTTACTATTGCACCAGTTAATGAGATTGCCGTTTTAGAAAAAGAACCAACATTTATTACACCAGAACCTCTTGATTTTCAATTTGAAGAAAATGAAATTACACCAGAAACTGAAAATTTTTATGATAAGGCTAAAGAAACAGGTATAAAAATTAAAGAAAAGACAATCGAATATACAAAAAAAGGAGCCAATAAAGTTAAAGAAACAGGTGCAAAAATTAAAGATAAAGCTATAGAATACACAAAGAAAGGGGCACAGAAAGCAAAAGAAACAATTAAAGTTGTTGAAGACAAAATTGAACAAGGTGTAGAATATACTAAAGAAAAAGGAGAAACTTTATTGAGTTCTGCATTAGAGAAAGGCCATGAAGTTTATATTAACATTAAAGAACAAACAAGTATTGCCTATGAAGTTGCCAAAGACAAAACAATTGATTTATATAACAAATTAAAACAATACTTTGGTAGCTCAAATGAAGAAAAAGAAGAAGTAGCTGATGTTGAAGAAGAGAGTGAATATTTGAATATTGAAGATGGTAGTCAAGAGTTTGAAGAAATCATTAAAGAAGAAATTAATAAACCTATTCAAAATGATAATAAAGAACCAATTACTATTGAAGAAGAAGTTGTTGTTATTCCAGAAGAATATGTTCCAATTATTGAAGAAAAAGAAGAAGAGTCAAAACAAGAAACTACAGAAACTGAAACAATTAAATCCAAACAAATGTCATATATAACTGTTATTAAACAAAGTATCATTCATTTATGTAGTGTCATCAAAACAAAATTCATTAAAATAATCAGAGGAATGGTATTTTATTTTAACAAATTGATATCAGTTATATTAGATGGTGCTCGATTTACAAAACATAGTATTATTAATTTTTATCGTACAATATTTAATAATAATAAAGAAGTAGAACTTATTCCAGAACAAGAAAAAATAGAAGAACAATCATCTAATACAATTTATCAAAAAATAACAAAAATTGGAGGTAGTATAAAAGAAGGAATAGAGTTTTATAATGATCTTGTCATTGACGAGATTGTTCATTTCATTGAGCAACATTCATTGTATAATAATTATAAAGAAGGAATTTCTAAAACATTAACTTTTATGCGAATGAATGTATTAATAAAATTTTATGGAGAAACACTAGCTTGTCTTATTTATGCACTCTTCTTCACTTTTTTGTTCCTTCTTCCTTTGTTGATCTGTGAGCGTTATCTTTAAATGATTTAATGGATTTGGTAAGAATTTATTAATTTTTATAACATTTTTTTTATAATAAAATTAAAAAAGGATTTAACAAAACTAAATAATTAAAGTAAATTAAATTGATATGAGTGAGTCAATAATTAAAAGTATTACAGAACATGGAAGTGATGATTATAAAGCATATTTAGAAGAACAACATATAAAAGAAGAAAAAGAAGAACAAGAAAATAAGAAATTAGTTTGTAACAAAAATAAAGAAGTGAATTAAATGAAAAAAAAAATAAAAAAAGACTTACAAATTTTAGAAAGAGACATTAGAAGAAATATCAGAAAGGGTACGTAAAGAAAATATTCAATTCATGAAAAAGAGAGAACAAAACCAAAAAAAGCGTTTAAGAAAAAAAAGGTCATTAAAGAAAAAAAGAGAAATTTTAAAACAATTAAAAAAAGACAAACAACAACAATCTAAATTAATTGGAACAGAATAATTAAAATAATTAATAAATGATTTTATTTTAATATAAGATAACAATAATAAAATAATGTTAATTAAATAAAAATACATGAATTAATGAATTTTACTTTCTTTTTAGAAAGAGAAGAATAATACAATTTACAATTTCAAGAGTGAGTCAATTTCACTTGATTTGATTTTATGTTTTTCCATATATTTCATAAATTGATTTACAGTTGGTGGCTGTTTTAATAATACTAATGGTGTTTTAAGTTCTTGTTGTAATACATTAGTGTTTTGAACATTTAATATTTCATTTTCTAAGAAATGAAATACAGTGTCTGCAACAGAAAATAATGCATAAAATCCTTCTAAGATAATAACATCAAATATTCTTAATACTAACTCAAAATTAAATGCGTTAATAAACCATGTATAATGCCAATCAAAGATAAAAAATGGTAATGGTTGGTCAATAATACCAAGTTGTTTTAATTTTTGTGCGAGTTTAGGATTTCTTTTTTGTAATAATAATCGAGTGATATTCCAACATCGTGTTAGTAAATTAAAATTACTAAACATTTCTTTTAAACGATATTTTTCCCCTAAAAATTGAACAGTTCCTGCATATGAACTATATTCATCAAGAAATAATGTTAAAATAGATGGTGCACAAGTCATTCCTTGAGTAAATTCTAAATTTTCTGTTCTTGAAGCTAGTGCATGAAAAATATTAAATAACACTTTCTGATTACCTCCATATGGTACTTTATAAGTATAATGTAATTGAAATGTTCGTTTTACATCTAAATCCAATTGTTTGTCAATAGGTGTTTTTGTGTATGGTTGATTTAATCTATTAAATTCATCTTTTAATGTTTCATAATCTACATCTTTAAGTAATAATAATTTCCATACTTCACTACGTACTTCATCAGGCATTCCTTTGTACATTCTATTAACAAATTTGGGATGAAATACACCTTTCTTTAATAACAAAATCATATTTTCCCACTTTGGAAGACGAAGTGTCATTTGTTTTATTTGTTGTTTTGTTTGTTGTGCAAGAATAAAAGGAATTGACTTTTCTGTTGAGTCTACAACAAATCCATATCTATTTGCATTGTCTGGTTTAACAATAACGTTATTACTAAAATCATAACATAATTTCACATCGGTATAATTACCAATATCTAATATTAATTTAACCAACAAAGGTAATTGTAACTGGACCGCATATTCTAATGGTATCTTTCCATCATTGTCTTTGATTTGAATAAGAAATCGTGGTTGAATAATATGAAATATCTCTGGATTTTCATGTCTTCCTAAGCATAAATGATGTAAACAATTTCTCCCTTTATTATCACCTAATTCGTTGGTCTACTTGCTCAATTATTGTATTACTAATAAAAAACAAACGGTCTGTAATATTCATTTTACCAAATTCTAATAAAACTTTTACCATACCAAAATTACCAGAACCACACGCCAACATTAATGTTGTTATACCATTACTGTTTTTACTTTTAACATCACCACCATTACAAATAAAATTCTTAAGTTCATTAACATCACCGTTATTGATAATATCAAAAGCCATATTACCTGTTACACTTCTTTTCAAAATAACTGCTGGTTGCCGGTTGATACAAGGTTCAATCTTCTTATCAATCTCCATTTCTCATATATAGAATTTTGAAGTTGATTTCAGTTTGATTTTTTCTTTTTTATTCTCCAAAAATAATTCGTGGTTCTGTTATTCTACAAAGTTCTTTATTAGAACTTTGCTATTGTAATTTACTTGTCATTTATAGTTTTTTTATTAGTAAAGAATTAAAGAGACAGGGTTATTTTTATTCCAGAACAAAAAACAGGAAAATTATATTTGTTTGTTATTCTAATCGCAGATTAATAAAAAAAAATTAATTCAAAAAATAAAACCCTAGTACATTTTCTTCTTTTTTTTTTACTTTATTTGGAAAAAATGATAGGTGTTTACTTTTTTTAAGAAAGTTTTTGCCATTTTCTATAAATAGTGTATGGGATTGAATTGGAACAACTCAGGAAATATAAGACAATTTTAGTTAATCGTTTTTGGAAGAAGTTCTTACAATTTTTGCACTGAAATGATTAACATAATTTCAAATAATTTTTTTATATCAGTAATAATACAATCAAATAAGTCATTTGTGAGCAGAAAATAAAGTCATCAAAGCTGTGATTGCATTTTCTACATGAATCCATGGGTTTTGTCCTTGTTTTAATGACTTGTCCTAATTTAATTAGAAGATGATTGGTTGAATAATAAGAGAAAAAGAATAACAAACAAATTTATGAATTATTTCAACAACACCAAGTTTATACAATTGGTCAATGTTTGAATTCATACATAAAGTAAAAATTTCTTTTAATATTAATGATGGTGAAAGACCATTCTCAATAAACTCACATAATTTAGGACGAATTAATTTTGGAATGACTTCAACATTTGGAGTAACAACGATTGTTTTGACAATAAGTTCACAAGATATTTTCCAAGTTGGTTTAAATAAGTGTTTAGTTTGAATATATACAAAGAGAGTGATTAATGTTGTTCTTAAATTACCGTTATTGGAATTTAATATCATTTCTTTATCTTTTTGGGTTATATGAGTATGTTCTTGTTGACATATGTTCGTTATTAATCTATCTACTTCATCATAGGTTGGAAGCTCTATTCTAATATCTAAACATCTTGAACGTAAAGGTTTCATCATTGCAGAAATATTCTCTGTGATAAAGACATATCTCCAATTGCCTGTTTCCATTGCTCTTCTTACAGCAAATTGAGCTTCTTTAGTGAGTTTGTCAGCTTCGTGAATTATAAGTGTTTTTTGTTGAGAACCAACTTTCATTTTATCAATGATAAATTGTAATGTAATTCTATCTCTTAACCCATATTGTGATGGATTAAATTCAACATGAAATGGAGATACTTTCAAAACTATTTCATGTTCTTCATCAATTTCATACTTTTCTTGTCCTAATTCTAATACAACACTACCATAAATCTCTTTTAAAAATAACATACAACAAGTGTATCTTCCACTTCCATTTGTTCCATGGATTACTAAATGTGGTGGATTTCCATTTTGACTTATATTATATAATAACTCTGTTGTTTCAGTCCAATGACATAATTTTGCAAAAGAACGAGGTTGATATTTTAATAATAATTTCATAATGTCTTGCATTTGTTACAAACAAACTCAATTGATATTAACTAGTTCTCTTTAGTTTAAAACTTGATTTAACAAACAATAATTCATTATACAATAATACCTCAATTAATTTAAGTTTATCATTACCATAAAATTCATTTACATTA
Source organism: Entamoeba histolytica HM-1:IMSS (assembly GCF_000208925.1). Taxonomy (NCBI): domain Eukaryota; phylum Evosea; order Mastigamoebida; family Endamoebidae; genus Entamoeba; species Entamoeba histolytica. The sequence continues at coordinate 11,006 of NW_001914952.1, read as the reverse complement.
ATTTTATCTTATTCATTATTGACTTCTTCTTGTTTTATTTCTTTTGGTTTAAATTCATTCCATTTAGCTTGAATTTTATGAATTCGTTCTTGTTCTCCATTCTCTGTTTCAAATTCAATATAGTCTTTAAAAATATCATCTTTATGACACCACCCAATAGCAGCACCATAAATTTTTCTAACTAATGGGATGTTTTTTCTTCTTCTAGCATAATTTGCATATGCTCTCCATACCTTTTTGAATGTAAAATATTTATGTGGAATAATTTTTATTGTTCTTGAAAATATATCAAATGCATTTTCGTAGTGTTGTAACTTTTCTTCATATCGTGCATATAATACCCAAAATTCAATATATCGTGTCCATTTTTCTTTAGTTATTTCTTGTGGAGTTTGACTTATAATTCTTTCATAAAGCATTGTTGTTGTTTCTTCTGATTCAATTTCATTCATTTCCATTTGAATATAATCATACCAAGTATCATAATCAAATGGATTTTCTTGAATTTTTTGTTCATATTCAAATCTTCTTTTTTTCCAAATTGCATTATCAACATCTTTCATTTCTCCATTTATCTTTTCAAATTTTACATAATTATTAAGTAATATTCTTTTATTTTCTTCTTTACTATGATCAATTCCAAATAAATAAATTTGTCTTGCTCGTTCTATTTCTCCTTGACTTAATTCAAATTCTGCAAACATTTGATAATATGAATTTTGACAAACTTCTATATCTTTTGCCATTTTATTAAATAACTCTCTTGTACTTTCTACTGTTCCAAATCTTTTTTCAAATTCAACCCATTCTTTATATATTTCTTCACAATGAAGTTGTTGATTTGCTTGTTCAAATAATTCTTTTGCTACTTTAATTTCTCCTATTCTTATTTCAAATTTAATATAAGCAAGCCATGGATATTCTCCTGGTTTAAATGTCATCCATTTTTCAAACACTTCTTTACAATGATCAAAATTCTCAACTGTTTCTTCAAGTCTAACATATTTAAACCAAAGTTTATAAACCATTGGCAATAAACTCGTTGCTCTTTCTAATATATTTCTTGCTTTATTTACTTGGTTATTTCTTAATTCAAAATCAACATATTTCATCCATGTATCTGCTATGGTGTAATCTTGTTCTAATGCTCTTTCAAATATTGAACGTGCTCTTACATATTCTCCTTGTTCTTCTTCCCAAAATGCATATCTTGTCCATCTTTTTGGATTTTGTCGTTCTTTAGTAACACCTTGTTCAAATTCTTTTCTTTTAGTTAATCTATACGCTTGTAATTCTTCTTCATCATGAATTGTCATTTTAGGTCGTGTATAAGAAGGTGTTTGATTGTCTCTTGCTTCTCTGATCAGTTGTTCTGCTGTAATTTGAATTTCAGCAAATTCTCTATTTTTTATAATAGGTTTATTGCTCATCTAATTAGTTAGAAGAAAATATAGAAAATGAGATGTTTGTTTATTTCTTTTAATTGAACTTCATTTTCAAATTCTTCAGAAAAATTAATCACTTAGCCTTAATAGCAAATGTTACATATCCAACATGTCCTTTAATTGTTTTTGTTGGACAACACAATATTTCACTCGACATACAATCATCACTTCTTTTTCCAACTCCTTTAATTGAATATGGTCTAATAACATTTTCTTTTGTTAATAAATTGGTGAACCGACCATCTTTTCTAAGTTCTTGGCATGACTTTTGTATTTGTTCAATACATGGACAGAAACAACAAATTTTACCTCCAACTCTGAGTATATTATATGCATGTGTAATTGCTTCATATACATTTGGCAAATCTAAAAACACACAATCTGCTTCTTGCTCATGCAATAACCCTTCAACAAGAAATCCATTTTGTACAACATCACGTAATACAACTGTAATAACTTTGTCAAGACCAAGCATTTTAAAGTCTTCCTCTGCTTTAATCTTTCGTTGTTCATGAAATTCAAATGTATATAAATGTCCTTTACCTTGTTCATTCCCAAATTGTAAACGTGACCCAAATGCTGCTGATAAACATCCAGACCCTGTTCCTGATTCTACAATAATAGAGTTTGGAGTAATATCAAAATATGATAATACTGGTGATATTGTCTCATGATATAATACTTCATGAAGTTTTTATAAACAAACAAAAATAATAATAACTGAAACATTCTTTAAATACCCAGAATTTTTTTACTACTTTCATTTGCGTGACTAAAAAACATAATTTTATTATTTATTGATTTTCTTCATAAAAAATAAAAACTCAAAAAAAACAAAAAAGTTCCAATAAAAAAGTAGATATTTTAATATTAATTCTACTAACACATATCCATTCTTTCTTGCTATTTTAATTTCTATATTCATTAATTGCCGTATTTATGCATTATTTATTCGTTTCATATCATCATGATGTCTTTATATTGGAACATTGTTTCATATGGGAGTTTTTTATATTGAATATTTCCTGTATATTTTCTTATTAATCAATATAATAATGCATATATTGTCATGTTTTTCCATTTGTGATTTATTATGATAAATACAAGATAGTAGAATGTGTTCTACTGTTACTGTCTTGTCTTTACAAAGTGGGCAGTATTTCAATCTTTCATTTTTCATTATTTTTGCTTTTCTATACCCACAAAATATTGCTCCATCTTGCATTTTAGTTAATTGAAGAAATGAATTTTTCTTAATATTGATGGACTTCCATGCTTTCACTGTAGTAGTTTTATCTACTCCTTTTGACTCGAACCATCTTCTGAAGTGTCCACTAATTTGATGACACTTCCATATTTTGATGTATTTGTCAATAATTTTTTTATTTCTACTACTACTTCTTTTTCTTTTTTCTTTTCAATAAATTCATTTATTATTTCTTCTATTTTTGTTTCATTTATTTTATGAATTAATGTTTTTAATTCTATTCCATATTCCCTTCTTATTGTACCATCTATCTAATATGTTATTTCCTATTTCACTTTCTCTGGTACAGTAGTACATTCCTGTTCTAATTATTTCATTAACATATTCTTCATTTATGTTTATTAATCATTCATTTCTTCTATAATAACATACAATCGATCTTTGGAGTTTCACCATTGTATTTTGCCTTTCTTAAGTATTTTCTTATCTCCAAATCAATTTTATCTAAGTTACCTTTCCAATTTACAACTGATACTGAATGTCTGAAGATATTGATTACTTCTGTGTTTATTCTAGTAATATATCTTCTATTACTACTTTCATCACTGTTTATTTCTTCCATCTTTTTCATCATTTTTTCTTTGATGGTTTTACAATTGAAGGTGTCATCAATTTCGTCGGACTGCCATATTCCTAAGTATTTATACAAGTCATCACCTTCAATGACTGGGATGTTTTGCATTCCATTTGGTATTTCCTTAATGTTTTTTAATACCATTCCTGACTTTTCTCATTCATTTCAATATGTAACTTATTATTTCTTTAATTTCATTGTGGATTATTCACATTTCTTCACTACTTTCTGTCATTATTCTCAAATTATCCATATATAAGTTGTGATTTGCTTTTGGGAATTTCTCTTCGATGATTTGAGAAAATACATTCATCTGAATGATGAAGAGTAGATTTGATAAGGAATCGCCTTGTAAAATTCCTCTATTTAATTTAATCATTATGGATATTCATTAAATTTATAGCCGATGAATATCTTTCATCTAGTCATCATACTTTCAATAATGTCAATGATGACTCCCTCACAATTAAAATATTTTAATGATTCAATTACTCATTCATGGTTTACTGTGTCATATGTTTTCTTAATGTCATAATATGACTCCACATATTTTGTTTATTTTTCTTCTTTCTGCTGCTTTAATATATAACTAATTATTATTCATTCTTTAGCAGCAAGAGATTGCAACTTACACCACAATTGATTCCTACAAGTTTTAAATGATTTATTATTTATGTTAAGTCTTCTGTGAATCTTTTCTTTTAATATGGAGGTAAATACTTTCATAATTACATTTGTACAACTGATATGACGATAATTAGTGACATCGTTCATATCACCTCCTTTGTGGATTAATAAAGTTCATCCACTTACCATGTCTAATGGGATGTTTTGATTGAAGTTCAACCATTCATTAAAGATATTGAGAATGGCTTCTCTTGATGATGACATCCTTTTCCAATAATACCCATATATAGTGTCTATTCATTGTGCTTTCCAGTTACTTATTCTCATTATACTTAAATTTAATTCATTTATTGTTATTATGACATTATCATAATTTCTATATCTTTCATTCCACGAGGTGATTTGTTTTATTTTCCAATTATCTTTATTTAATATCACCTGTGTTTCATATAACATTTCCAATATTCTAAAGTAATATTGTTATTTGCGTATATTTCATTTGTTGTTTCTTCCTTATTCTAATTTTCTTATTAGAATCAAACATGATTTTATTTGTATTGATTCTGATTATTTCTTCCTTATTAAATTTAATTCTTTCTTTGATCATTGTCATCATATATTTTAGGTACTTTATTCTTTCTAGTGCTTTAACTTTTATTCCTTCTTCATCATGTTCTTTTAATTTCATGATGCACTTTATTCTGTACCATTTCCTTCCCTTAACCAAATCTTCTAGTCTATTGATTTTCTTTAGGATTTCTTTTATTTCATCAAATTTGTCTCCTATTATTTTATTTTGGAGATAAAGGTGCATAATCATTGAAATCTTCTTCATATCATCTTGCAGATCCTGTATTCTGCTTCCTGACATTATCCATCTATTATTAATTTCCATTATTAATCGGTCAGCTTCTTTTCATTGAATATAGTAATTAATGTTTGAACATTTTTCTATTTTCATTTCTTTCATTTTATTGATGAGAATGTTAAAGTATTCTTCATCAATTTCAGTAGAGTTATTCTTTAATATGATATTTTTTATTATTGAATTACACTCTACTCTTCCTTCTATTATATCATTTATTTTCACTTTAATGTATTGTTTAGTATTTTCTTTTATTTTATGTGATATTTTAATATATTTAATATATTCTTTTTCATTATTGACATTGATGTTTATTGCTTTTATAATGCTTTCTATTTGTTCATTTCTTAATTTCTTATATAATTTTTATTTAATCAATTAATTGCAAAACAATACAATACTTCATTTAAAATTCTATTTCTTTCTTATGTTGTATTTCTTGTCTGACTATCATCTCTTTTTTTTGACAATCAGTGCTTTTCTCTTCGATTTCCACTACTGTCTTTTTCATAGGAGTAGTTTCGTTCATCTCCATTGTTTCTGATGATGTTTTCCTCAGTACTGGTTGTGTATTTATCACAAGTGTCATCGTTTTCTTCTTCTCTAGTTCCTTCTGTGAGATAAAATTTTCATTCTTATCTTGTTGTTTTGATATTATTTATTTTTGTGTCTCATTTTCTTTTTGTGTGTTGTCTAATTCTTCTCTTGTTCTTTCTGCAACCTCATGACTTATTATTGCTGCTTGTTGAATTTCAGAGATTTGTTTTTCTTTATCTCTTAATTCATTTTTCAACTCCTCAACTTCTTCTCTAGTGCTTCAGCTTTTTTCTCTAACATACTATTCTTCTTCTCCAGTATTTCACCTTTGTTATTCATTTCCATGATTTTCCTTCCTTCTATCTCATTTATTTCACCTTGTGATTTTATATTTTCTTCTGTTAGTTTTTCATTTTCTTTCTTCTTTTCATTATAAATTGTTTGCACCTTCTTGATTTCTCTTTTCTTATTTTCTATTTCTTTCTTAAATTCTTTTCTGACTTTTTCTTTTGCTTTTTCTATCATTTCTTCTGAGATGGTTTGGTCTTCTTCCATTCTTTTTGCTTGATATTCTTTAATTTCTTCTTCTAATCTTTTAATCTGGTTTTGTAGCATTTTAATTTCTTCTTTTTCTTTATAATTTTCTTCTTCATTCTTTGTTTCTTCTTTGTTTTCTTCTTGTGTTTTTCTTTCTTTTTCTGTTTCATTTATTATTTTAGCCATTTTACATCTTTCTTGTAATTCTTTGATTGGATTTCTACTTTTGATTTCTGTTTCAATCGCTTGGATGTCTTCTTCTTTCCATCCTTTTGTTCTTTCCTTAAATTTTTCTTGCATTTTTTCAATTCTCTTTTTCTTTCTAATTGCATATACTTCTTGAAGGATATCATACCATCTTTTCCTTTTACCTTCATATTTTTTTAAGTATTTATTTGTATTCTCCTTTTCCCCATCTGCTTGTTATTCCTTTTATTCTTTCATGTATCTCTTTTATTGTTAACTATCTATGTCTATTGTTTGTATGTTCATTATTATTCCAGTATCTACTCTGTTCCTTATTCGTTTTTCTTTGTCTTTGTTGTTTTTAACCCCTTTTCTCTTGGTATTTCTTTTATCATAATCGTAATATCTTTTGTTGTTGTAATATCTTTTATAGTTGTTATTGGTATTTAACCTTGTATTTCTATGTTTTGTTTAATTTTATTTACAAGACGTCAAGGCATTATTCCATAACAATGGCAATAAAATTTATTGTATATCCTGCATTGGAAAAGGATCTCTCGAATAATTCAATTTAAATAAAATGAAATAAAAATAATGATAACTAATTAATATTTCATTGAATAAAATATTATTTAACATTCATATTTATTATATTAATTAATTATTTCATTTATTATTCATTTTATTTAAATTATGATTGTTTATTTAAAACATAAACAATCATATTTTATATTAAATTATTGAAAAGAAATTTAAATAAAAATTCATTTAATTTATTTAATGTTTTTAAATTACATCATTAAATATACAGTAGAAATGGAATCATATCGTCTTTAGATGATGTTTTATCATTATACATATTTATTATCTTTTTAATTATTTCTTTTTTATGATGAATAGTACTGACAAATTATTTTCTAGTTTTTCTTAGTCAATAAATTTAATATCTTCTTTTACAAACACAAACATTTTGATAATTTTGTTTTCTATTTATTTCTTTTATTTCTTTCTTATTCTTCTTCCTGTTGATTTTTTTATGAAGAATAATTTATTTAGTTTCAGTTCTTTCAATTTCTCATTTATTATAATTAATTTCTTCTATGTACTGTATTCTTTTATTTCTTTGCAATTTCTTTATTTGATTATTCTTTTCTTGTTTAACGTTTTGTACTTTTTTTATCTTTTTCTTCATTAATAGTATGATAACCAATACCTCTTTTTCATTTATTCTACATTATTTGATGTTAACAATCTTATCATTGTCATCATCCTTACAATTCCATTTTATCTTTGTCTATTATCATAACAAGATGAATCTTTTGAATCAACAAAACACATTAGAAAATGAATATTTTCCAGTTATTCCATTAAAAATTCAACATTTTTTTGTTGATATTCATCTACTTTTATTTATTTCTTTTCTTTAAGAACTTTTTTATAAATAGAATAATAACATTTAATCAACACGATACAAACATGTCTCTGAATGTCTAGTATTGGAAAAATATTCAATATCATTTTATTCATTGTTTTATTATTTTGTGTAAATTCTGGTTGAAATTCAAAACAATACTAATTATTTAAAGTTCTTTTTATTCTTTTTTAATATAATCAACCATTTATTCATATACATTCTTTTCATTCTTTCCGTGTCTTGTAATACAGATGTATTAATAACAAATATATCTCATTTATCACTTTCTCATTATGTTCATTATGTTTCATTGAAAACATTCTTCTTCATTTTGAATTTACAAAATGTACTTTTCATCAATTATATTTCAAAGGATAAGTAATTTAATTTATTTAATATTCATTGATTGTTGTTAATTGATAGTCGTTTTAAATAATAATTAAACATGTCAATTATTTATCAATTTGATGAATTGAAGTTATTTATTATTAAAACCATTTCATATTCATTTGAAATAAATAACTTCATTTTTTTTTAAATTTTCATCATATTGTATTTTATTTAAACGAAAAAAAAACAACAAAATAACTTTAAAAATAAAATATTTTATCGAATTTCACATAACCATTATGTTAATTATTTCATTTTAAGATAATTTTATTAATATTGTTTTTATTTAATGTTACATTAAAAATGTATTTTTTGAAATAAAGGAAATAAAAAATATTTAAAAATAAATGAATAAATTTATTGATAATATAACATAACGTGATGTTTTTATTATTGGTTTGAAATACAAACATCATTAAAACAAAAATAAATTTGTAATATTATGGTTGAATAAAAAATGAATAAATCATTTTACATAATTTTTGAAATATATTTATTATTATAATTTTTTATTTCCATTAAAACAATTATTTATTTTTATTTAGTGACATTGATTATATTTTTATTCATAGATTATCAATTAGAATGAATGATAATAATGTTGTTAACTAATCAAAATAAAAGAATGAAATATGATTAAATTATTTATTATTTCATCTTCAATAAACAAAAAGAAATTATTAACAACATTGATATTTTATCATATTAAGTATTTTATTATTTAAATAATGATTATTTCTTCTAATATGTTATTTAATATAGGTTTATCATTTAATTTGATTTTTATTCATTCGATTCTTTTATTCCTTGTGTATTTATAATATTTATTTCATTTCTATTCTCTTTTCTTTCTTATTCTTATTTTATTATCTTATTTTTGTTTATCATTTATTATCTTTATTAATTTAATTTGTTAGAATTAATTGTTGATAAAACATGAAAATTCAAATCACAAAAACATGAAATAATAAAACTAAAACAGAATTGAATTTTCTTTTCTTCAATATTTTTGTTATTTCTAAAAAAAATGAAAAAATACTAAAAATAAACTAATTATAGAAAATAATAATATTATAATTTTATTATTATTATATTATTAATATTATTATATATTTATTGTTATTGTAAAAATGATAAAAATAAATGATGTTTAAAGTAAACTGGTGAAAATAATAATTGACTTAATTTGTTAATAACGTGTATTAACTATTTAAACATTCATATTTTGAACTTATAAACATCAAATTAAATTAAAATGGAAGAGTTAATAAACAAGAATAATCAATTAATTAAAGAAGTAGTAGAAACACTTCCAAACATTCAACAATCAATTGATGATACTACTAAGAAGTATCAATATTATATAGGAAGTATTAAAAATGAAGTATTTAGAATAAAACCAAATGAAGCATATTCAGAAGCAATTAAAAGGGGAGAAGGAATATTTGATAGGTTTGATGAAACAGAAAGAAGAAGAAAAATAGTGATAGAGAAAAGTCAAGAAACAATCAACCAAATAGAAATAATGAAGAATAAAATGTCAAGAATCATAGAAGAATGTAATAATGATGAAGAAACACTAAGTAAAACACGGAATGAACTAATAGATAAAATCATTTCAATTGAAGAAATGATAATGAAAGACAAACTATTCAGAAGAACTGAAGAAACAGATACAATCACCTCAGAATTTAATAAGAAGAAAGAAGAATGGAAAAAGCAATATACTGATTATATAGAAAGAAAAAGAAGAAAAGAAATAATCAAACAAATAGAAGAATGGACAGAAAGAAAAATAGGAAATATACTATTTGATTCATCTAAAGATAATTGGAATAAAAATACATCAGTATTTGGAGAAAGAATAATGAATAAACAACATATAATAATTATTATTGAAGATTCAGATGGAAATAAATTTGGAGGATATGTTAATTCTAAAATTGACGAAGTTGATGATGATATAAATGATTCAAACTCATTTTTATTTTCATTAGAATCAAATGGAAGAATGGAAAGAATGATGAAATTTGATATTAAAGAACCACGAAATGCATTTATATTATATAATCAATCACATGATTGTTTGTTTTCATTTGGATATGGAATATTTGTGTTTGGACTTGAAATTGTATGTGGATGGGATATTCGTGTTTATAAAGAAAATTATAAAACAGAATCACATTGTAAACAATCTTCATTTGAATATAAAGGAATAAGAAACGCACTTTGTGGAAAAGAACATCCAAAGCGGTTCACACCGGAACGAATCATAGTAATTAAAATGAAATGATTCAATCTTGATTAATTGAAAATGAACTAAAAAAGAATAAAAACAAATCAATGAAGAATATGAACATTTCATTTCATTCATCTGCCAATGAATGAAATGGTGAATTAAAAATTGACATAATTCAATGTTGATTTATTTTATTTCATTTGAAATATTCACACTCAATGTGTTTTTTATTAAATAAGAAAAGAAATAAGAATAAAAGAGAAATAAGATAAAATAAATAAACAATTTATTTGTATTATTTCATTGAATTAATTCATTATGAATCAAATGAATAAGATAATAGAAATAAGAAACAAATAAAGAAATGATAAAATACATCAACATATTTATGTTATTATTTCTTATTCTTTATTTTATTCTTCTTCTTATTTTCTATTTAAACAATAATAATCAAAACATAATAAGAAAGATAAATAAGAATAAACATGAAATAAATAATAAGAATAAAATATACAACAAACAAAAACAAACAAGAAATGATAAATGATAAAAGATGAACTAAATAAAATAACAACAAGAATAAAGAAAATGGAATGAAATGGAAAGAAATAGAATAAATTGAGTGATGTTTAGAAAAGAGGAAATGACAAAAAGAAGAAATGAATGATGATTATAAAAGATAAAAATAATAAATATAAAATCAAAACTAAAATAACATAATAATATAATAACAATATCATTGATTTTATCTTATTTTATTCTTATTTTATTTATCTTCTTTCATTATTTTTATTCTTCTATTTTATTAAATGAAAATGAATGAGAAATGAATAATGAAAATCAGAAACAACACACAAACATTAATACAATATCAAATAATGAAAAATCAAATAATAATTATTATGATGAAGTAATTTAATAAGAA